>NW_015150741.1:120085-121670 GCF_000732505.1 Cyprinodon variegatus
TAAAAATATATTTGTAAAATAATGTTCTATTAAATGGTTTTCATAATCAGAAGCCTTAGTTAATTGATTTTTAACCTTCTTTAATTGAGCTAGTAGCTACCAGACATGAGTGCACTCCTCTTAATTGACTCTTTGATCATATTTTGGTGATCAAATGCAGTGAGCATATGAGAACACACAAAAATATGAAAGTTATTTTAGCGTTTAAACCCTTAGTGAAAAAAGGCTCAACCTGTTAGTCTTACACAACAATAAACACATGGAATGATCATAAAATCATCAGAAAGGCAAATTATTTAGCTGGAAAATCTGTCCCTGAATGTACCATACCTCTACCTTTTTCTCCAGTATTAGCAGCTTTGCATGTCAGGCTCACGAAAGGGAATTACTTTTTTTCTCAGGAGCTTCACGCCTCCAGCCTCTTCAGGCATCTAAAAGTTCTTGAAACTCAGAGAGAAATTCACCCAGGTCTGCCTTTGGTCAGGCTGGAGGTTCTGGTCCCTGGGTATGGGGGCATGATGGCAGCCTGCCTCTTCCATGTGGGTTGGTCCTATATCATCCACAAAAGAGGAAGAATTCCTGTGAGTTTGTTGTTTTCTTTTCAAACACCATTTGGGCAGCATTGCATGTCCTGTGAGTGTCTTTGGGTTTTGTGGGCTGGGGGAGGGTTGAAGAAGCTGGAGATTCGTGACAGCAGGCAAACCTTCATTCTCCTAACCCAATGATTATGTTAAATATAAGCATAGGCACTGGTTTTGTATGTCCGAAATAAATATTATTGTTTCTGACACGACAGTTTAAATGTTAACATTTTATTTAATGGAAAGAAAATAATTCTGTTTTTTTAAAGCCATTTTCAACATAACTGGATTTATAATATAATAATCAAACTTTATTGATGTCACATTGGAGAAATTTACCTCTGCATTTCACCCATCCCCTTGGGAAGCAGTGGGCTGCCATTGTGTGGAGCAGTGTGGGGTTAAGATAAAAGTTTTAAATATCAGTTTTAATGGACTTAGATATCAGTTTATCTGATATCTAAAAATAAACTGCCACTCTTGCTCAGGTACCCAGAGTGGCAGACTGTGGGAGTGGGGCTCGAACTCAGAACCTTAGATTTCCAAGCTCTATGCCCTGACCACTAGGCCGCCACTCCAAAGCAAAAGCAGAACTGAAGGCATATTTTCTTTTTGAAAACTATTAGAATCTCTTATACAGCTTGTATGCTAGGTCCTGTGTATTCTCATTTATTTACTTAGATTTTTCATGATATTTTCCCCTTGATCAGAAGGTTCTTTCTGTTTGATGATTCGGCTCTCTTTGTGTTTATCAGTCAGCTTCTTCTTCTTTGATATTTTTTGGCGGTTGGCAAACAACAGATAGATGCATTTCCGCCATCTACTGGAATGGAGTGTGGACCAGAATGACTCTTAGGAATTAAATTCTATTATATAAATGCGTTATTTTTAGATATCGAAATACTATACTGTAAATATTACTATCTGAATAACTTCTGAATAATTGAAATAAATCTAATTTAACTTTTACTTTACTCAAATTTTGAATGAATTGCTGTCTCTCC
>NW_015150741.1:122222-146272 GCF_000732505.1 Cyprinodon variegatus
ATGGCTTAACTTCTTCCACCCATTGAACAGCTAATAATATTGCAATCATTTCTCATCCCATCACTTATCCTTTTCCTAATTTTAACATTAAATTCTGGTACGATAAAGGCTACTCCTATTTGATTTGTTATATTTTTTGAGGCATCTGTATAAATTTTTACATACTTATAATATTTATTAATATAATCCTGTACTATATATGAGTTTAATATGAATTCCTATCAGTCAGCCTCCTTTAGCCTCCCTGCTTTTATTCTGATACAGCTGTTCCAGATCTGCACTGATTAGCTCAGCTGGTTCCGTTGTAATTTTCCAACCCTGCCTCAGTATTTAAAGTTAGTAAGTTAGTTAGTTAGTTAGTTAGTTAGTTAGTTAGTTAGTTAGCTAGCTGTGACTGACAAGTAAAAGTAAGCCTGAAAATCCCTTCCTATCTTCTAACACAGATTGAGACTGAGGTGGTGTTACGGAGTACAGGACACGTTTCTTATTAGAGTTTGCTGTGGGAATAGCCTAGTTATTGTCCTCAGCCTAATTTAGAAATAATGAGGCCGTTTGTCAGGCTTTTGTTGTTCCAGGGAGTGCTCTTCATAAAATGTAAAAAGTTGGTTGGTCAGTAAATTACATCTATTTTAATGGTTTATTTATTTTTGGCAAGGTGCTATTATCTCCATTATTAAGTTTGCTGTGACCTTTAGAAAAAGTATGTAAGCATTAAATGCAAACAGGACGCTCTGTGCCCTATTTAGATGTTTACTATATAGAACAAAATACACATGATGCCCAATTCTAGTAAAGAACATCAGGTCAGGTTGAATTAGTCAGCTCCACTGGGCTGAGCAGGGAACACCCAGCCATCAGTTTATCTGATATCTAAAGTTTTAATTAAACCATGTTGTACGGTTGATAAAGTATGTACACGAGATGCTCTGGTTTCAGCACCATATTGAAATGAGATATAATTAGATATTAAGATTTTAATTGGCAATCTATTAGTTTGATCAGGTTGAGACAAAACTAGGCTAGACTGGAATAGAATAGAATAGAATAGAATAGAACAAAAAATGGAATAGAATAGGGATATTCTTTATTGTCCCACAGTGGGGAAACTGAGGTTTGTAATTGGCAAAGCAAGTCACAAAAAAAAACAAAAAACTAAAATTTAAAAAAGAAATAAAAGAAGGAAAGTATTTCTAAATCCTAAGACAATTACTGGCCTTTTTGGTCAAATTAGTGTTTGTTCTTATATGATGTCCCAATTTATTTTTAAACACTTAGGTTTGAATTTACATGAGGTTTTTTGGGCCAATTCTGAGGATAAATGGTTAATAAAGAATAATGTTCTTTAATATTGTTACAGAATACGTGTTCATTAAAGCTTAAACTTCCTCGATTTAATAAAAACTTACTTTTTAGAGACTGCTTTGCATATAAGGGGTGGTAGAAAGCAAAAGAGTGAATATACGGAATAAGTGCTACTTACTTAAAAAATAATAATAATAAAAACACTTTTAGATGGAAAGGACACAAAATTAGTTTTTCTAAACAGATCCAGCATTTTTAAAAATGGGTTTGGAGCCATGTAAGGTGAGGTGTGACAATCAGTGTAGTAATTAGCACATTCGTCTGGACTTCCTTCAAGAAGTGGCTCAGCTCTGAGCTGATTGCTCCCACGAGGCCTGGTAAATAAATCACTGAGGGTGCTAATTAATAGGATTCCATCTGAAACAGTCGTTAAACTAACATTCTGTGTGCAACCTGCCAACCTATCTGCTGAGGAGCAGCAGATTCCAAAGGGGACACTTTAATAAGAGCAGCACAGGGACAGATGAAGAAGACGAAGAGGAAGAGAAAATAAGGCTGCAAAAATAAATACTTCACAGTGAGCTGCATCATTTATTGGAAAAAATCAGCCTGTGCTTTACAGCATGAATCCATGAAGATGAAAACATTTCTCAAGGTGAGGGGATGAATCAGACTTGCGTTCAGTTGCATCTTTCTCATACTGATGAGTCGCAGTAACCCCCCCCTTCACCCCACTCAGAGTTTGCAACTTGCTGCGATTATTCGGTTGAGCTGCATTAGCAGATTGGTTCTGTGCTCCGTATCTCTGCTCACAGCAATGAATAGTGTCAGTTCACTGTCAGGAGGGGAACACAGCGCTGCTCCCATTCTCACCCCTGCTGTCAGGGTTCGAGGAGAACAATTTGTCATCGGGAGACCCACTTTATATGCTTCATTACTGTGGCTTCAAGCTGTGACTTCAAGGGTACAGTACCAAAAAATCCATGAAAGTGCTTTAGCTGTAGAGAACAGAAGGAATGGCCTGAGTTAAGGAAGGTTTAAACCTGTTTCATAGATGTCTCCTGGTTTGGCTTTTCTGTCACTTGTAAATGTTTCTATATATCACACTTTGGTCAATATGAGACAACTTGGATAAATGCAAAGAATATTATATGAGGATTTGATTCATTCAATGAAAAAGAGCTATCAAAACCAGCTTTAGGTGACACATGTAAAGCAGGGGTTCTCAAAGTGGGAGTTGGGACCAGCAGGAAGGTCAACTAGACACCAAGAGGGGGTGCAAGATGGTTTTCACAATTATTTTTGATGTGTTCCCTTAATTGGAGGTAGAAAATATGTATAGAAATTAAGTTAATTTATAATTTATTTATTCAATGCATAATTTAAATTCTCCATTAAATCACAAAATGAAGCACTCCATATTGAAATGTCCCATTAAAGAAACTGAAGTAAGAATAACATCTAATTTTCAATGAACACGGCTGCACAGTAGGAAAATGGGTAGCACTGCTGCCTTGCAGGAAAGTTTGATTTTAACTCTTTCTGCATGGCGTTTGCATGTTCTCCCTGTGCATGCGTGGGTTCTCTCCGGGTACTCTGGCTTCTTCCCACAGTCTAAAAACATTATTGTTAGGTTAATTCGCTTCTCTCAATTCTCCTTTGGTGTGAGTGTGTGCATGAATGGTTGTGTGTCCTGTTTGTCTCTTTGTTGCCCTTTATTGGACTGGCGACCTGTCCAGGGTGTACCCCACCTCTTGCCCATAGACAGCTGGAGATAGGCAACAGCACCCCTTGCGGGCCCAGTAGGGATAAGCTTGACGGAGAATGGATGGATGGATGGATGGATGGTTGTTGTTTTAAATGTTACCTACTAGTAAATAATGTTTCTCGCTTTAAAATGGTGGACTTTATATAGCTTGGAATGAGCCTTAAAGCTAAACTCACTGTGTCTTAGGATCTTTGCACCAACAAACAATCACTCCATAAGATTAAAGGTCACACAAAAGCAGGCTTGTGTAAAATTATCAGTTAATCAGTGTATTAGATTAGCATCGCCTGGCTGCCTTCCCTCTTCCATCCTGTTAGTGTGTGTTGTTTTTTTCTGAAGGTCAGGTTAATCATCTCTGTTTTTCTTCTAAATGTACAGTAGGGCTAAATACACAAAGGACTGAGGGAAAAAGAAATCCTGTCACCACAGGTTACAGGTACACAATTATTTACACATAAAGTGATATAAAGTGCCTCTGTATCTTCAGATGAAACATGTTATAGTTTGCTGCTTGTGATCAACTGAACTAATGTTATATTTCATCATTAGTAAAAGGGTTAAATAGACCCCTGGAGAAAAAAAGCAATATTGTTCCAAATGGTTGAAATAATATAAAAAAACAAAATAACTGTATGACGGTGGTGGATTTTTGCCAGTGGGTGTTATTTTAAATTCAAGTCAACATGTAATCTGTTCTTGACAAAAGTTTGGATTAAAACAGTCATTAAATAAATGTATAATTGATTCATACTCTGAATTTCTGTCACTAATGTGCGGAAGAAAAATTTGCAGCCTTTAGCTCCTTTTAGCCTCCTTACAAACTGATGATGTGTATTGATTTATGGTTTCCACCCTGCGGTGATCTTTGTGCATATTCCAGTCAGTGGGAGCTTAAGAGACACAGCAGTTTGAATGTGCAAACAACCAGCAAACAGTAATGCACGCTGGCCGCCGTCGTTAGCCTCCTCCTTTGGGCCCTGCAGTGCAGAGAGGAGCTTAAAGATGAGATTACTGATGGATGAGGTGGCTGCCTGCTAACACTCCTGCAGATTTATGGCTGCACGACTTCATGTCCTGTATAGTAATCCATTTGGGGGGACACTGCATCATTTTCCTGACAGCAGAATTAGGGTTCTGTGTGATTGCTTACCTTTGTTTATAGCACAAAGGCCTCGCAACATCCAGTCTGCCACAAAGGCCAGGGATATTTTTCCTGCTTAGTTATGTAACACAGGCATAGTTGTTTCTGTCTGAGCATGTGGAGCAGAAAGGTGACTCTGTATTAAATTTCAACCATAAAACTAAACAATTCACTTATAAATTACATATTTAAATCAGAAAAATTAGTGCATTATTCATTGAAACACAAAAATCCTCTCAGGGGTCATAATGTGTTTGAACTCCTATGTTCTTGAGTTGGTTTTTGTCTTGTCTACAATTCTTTTATGAAAGTATTGAATTTTGTACTGAATGGGGCTGCACAGTGAAGCAGTGGGTAGCACTGCTGCCTTGCTGCAAATAGGTTCTGTGTTTGATTCCAGGCCGGGGTCTTTGTGCATGATCTCCCTGTGCATGTGTGGGTTTTCTCTGGGTACCCCTCGTGACTCCAGCTGGGATAAGCATGACGGAAAATGGAGGGATGGATGGACTAAATGGCATACAACAGAAAAAGTTTCTTATGGATCTATAGGAGATTATTCTAAACGAATGATTAAATATGCCTCTGATCATCCAAATTACCAATATTTATTTGCATTTCAATAATACTTTATTAATCCCAAAGGGAAATTATATGTTGCTGTGAGTCATAGGTCATTTTTTATCCAGATGTTATAGGTGTTGATAGCTGTTGGCAGGAAGGATCTCCTGTAGCGGATTGTCTTGCACCAGATCTGGATACGCCTCTGACTGAAGACTGTTGTTTAAACATCTTCTGAAGAGGAGGCTCACTGTTTTCCATAATGTTAACTTAATGAAGAATTATTCTTTGTGAAATAATCTCCAGAGGTTCTAGAGGAGTTCCCAGACCAGAGCTGGCCTTCTTTATTAGCTTGTTATTCAGTTTCTCTTCAAATCTAAATAAATCAGGATTATAATTTTAAAAAGCTGCATTAATAGAGAAGTGTTATTTTACAGCACACTCAATCATTGGGATCACTGCAGCCAGACTCTCATTAACCGGAAGGAAAGAGGTTTTAAGGGAAAGTTTTGTGAAAGGAGAGAAGCAAAGCTGATTCAACTTATGTTTTATTTGCCTGAATCAGTTTGATGATCTGTATCCCAGAAAGGAAATATTTAAAGTAAAAATACTTTTTCCTGCAATGCAAATAAAGCCCTACCCTATAAACGATGGGTCTGAAAACCAGTCCATGTTCTGTTCATATGTTCTACCTTGAACCGGCATGCTCTGAATTTGTCATTTATGAGTGAATGTCACTGAACCCGTCTAACTTGCAGCTGTAAATGTAGCTGTATAGTGTGAATAGATGAGAACATTACCTGCTGCCGTTAATAATTCATATTATGTAATGCTCAGTTTACCACACACCTCTGCATCTCTGTCAAACTCGAAAGGCAGTGAAAGAGGAGCAAAAAAAGGCTGCTGCTAGAAGGAGGATGAATCATGCGATTCGTTAATGAGTCCTGGGCCACATTAGCATTCACACCGCTACTTAGAATTGGCCAAATGTCCAATAAAGCCGCTGAAGGAGATAAACACGATTGGATCCTGATGCTTTCTACCTTAGAGACATCCAAGTGAGGATGGATGTATGTGAACAAGGCCAAGGGAGCTTAGTGAAGGGATGCATCACTGTTTTCATCATTAATGCCAAGCTGGGAGCTGAGAAATATATTTTTATTGTTCCTGACATTTTGTTTTAAATCAACAGCTGTCTTTAGAAAAAAAAAGATCTCCAAACAGATATATTCTTTTTTTTTTCCTTAAGTATGTCTGATTAAACATTAAACATTCAAAGCTAAAGAAGTAAAAAATAAACGGCCGTTTAAAAGGATCGCTTTCCATCCAAGTTTAAATAGTCCCTCTTATATTTGCCCTCCTTTTTTCTTCTGCTTGGGTTTCTTCTTCTTCTTGCCAGCTTTGCTGTCAGGTTGTGTTTTGCTCTTCTTGGCCGGGTTGGACTGTGCAGCGTTTGCGGCATCGGCAGGTCGTTTCTGTTTAGCCTTCTTGTCCTGTTTCTTTTTCGCTTGTCCCTTCTGCTCCCCTGGTTTGCCGGAGGAGGCGGACTTGTCTCCCGCTGGTTCTAGAACAGGTTTATTTCGCTTTTTACGTTTTTTTGTTTCTGGCAGAAATCCTTTCTTCTTCTTGGGAGCAGCCTCCTGCTCGCCGTCCTTGTCTGGCTCCGCCTTTTCAACCTTGGGCTTCCTGGTAGCAGAACATAAGTAAAGTCGTGTTTAAATTAAATGATTTGGCTACAGTTTTATAAAGTGAACCCAACTTTTTTTAGGAAACTTGCATACTTACATCACTCCAAAATGTTTCATCACAGCCCAGTACGTGTCCTCCAGTTTCCCAGTCTTTTTGAATGTGACATTATTGATCAATGACTGTAGGACCTTCTTCAGGGGCTCTAGATCCACAGACAGTTTCTACGCATAAAGGAAAGATAAAAAGCTTGGTCCAGACTGCACTAACACATATATATATTTGTAAATTAGGATTCCAGATTAAATTGGAAAACCTGAGCCCACATACCTGTTGACGAACGTGTTTCACAACAAACTGACAGAGCTCCAGGTTTATAACCAGCTTCTCTTTGGCCACTTTGCTCTCAGCTTGGCCAACCTGACCAATACTCTAGAAAACCAAAACAGGTGGGTTACATTTAAATTTACGTTGGCCCTGACAATTAAAACGAACAAAAAGAAAAAAACATTCACACTGTTTTTAGGGAAATCCGCTGTATATTTTAAGGGAAATGGGCTTCAACATGTTTCCGATATGATCTTGATCAGTGTCTGCATGTGAACAGGCACCAGAGACACAGTTCAGTTTTGTGAGGAACTACATTGGTAAGTAAGGCCCCTAGCTTGGAACTTTGACTATGCCACCATCAACTGTGCTTCATATCTAAGGATTATAACTGAAGGGTCTTGCTACCGTCTCTTGTTGTCAATGATAGAAAACAGATGAGGAAAAGACCAAGACAAGCTGGAGCTTTCGCCACCATGGAGGTAAGTTACCGAAAGAACAGAGCTGCATTAAACCTTCCAGACTGGAGATGTTAACGCTGAAGATTTGTCCTTCAAATGCAGGAGATTCAAAAAGCACCAATTATACAAGCATCAGACTAACATACAAACTCACAAAACACATAAAAACCTACAAAGGGAAATACTGTAGATCACAGAAAATAGACAGCAAAGTCAAACTAACTCTAAATAAAAGTTGCAAATGCATGAATTATGCTAACAAACAAAGCAAATGCAATGGGAGAATGCTGGAAGCGGCCAAAATGACTGCAAGTTAGGAAAATCTGCACACTAGCCCAAATAGCAGAAGTGTTTCAGACAAATCTGGGGTCAGACACTCAGCGAAGGCGTAAACTGGATGCTTAGAGAGATTATTGGTCCATCTTAACAGTTCAAATAAGAGAGGACATTTAAGCCAAAGTAGTAAAAAAGGTGATGTCTGAATAGTGCTGGCAGTAAGGAAGGAGGTAGGAAGAGGAAGCTATCAACAGTTCATTTAGCATGGAGACCTCCAGCTGTTTCTTACTGCAGCATAGGAGTTATTCAGTTCCCTTACTGTGCATTAAAGGATAAAATGGCACAGCTCACCTCACAGAGTTGCGTACATTTGTAGCTTTTATTTTATCTAGTTTTATTTCTTGGAGGCTGTAGGCATGTTTGTTCCTATTGCACAATGATGTCCAGCAGGCTAAAGGCTGTGCAGATTCAGTAGAGCAGTCAGGAACTCCTTTCCCACACTGGATAGGATTCTTACTGTTTACTGATAGGAGCTAGGAACAGAAAGGATCTAGTTTGCACATTTCAGATGGAGGGTAAGTGTTTAAAAAAGGTTCAAAGGAAGTCTATTTTCCAACTCCATATGTGCTCTGGACAGTAATACCATTTTCTCATTTTGTGCGTGCTTCATAGACATTAATTCGTATTAAAGTCTATGTCCTGTTTCCAGAGCTTGCTTATATTTGCAGTACTTTCAGAATTTGCTCAACATTTATGTGTATGCAGAGCGTTTGCACTCCTGAACAACAATAATTAAAAGAAACGGAAAAAACAATAATTCTTTCAATGGATTCTTGTGTGAAAAGAGAAACCCAGGAAAACAAAATATGTACATAATGCATTTTCTAGGAAGCAACCACACAAAAAGCTTATTTTATTGTGTATTGCTAATTAATCCTCCTTTATTTTTCATAAAATCTGGATGGTACTCTCACAAGAAAATAGTGAAAATAATCACAAATAGGAAAAATTTGAGATTTTCTGATTAAGAGATATTTTCCTGCACCACATTTAATATCAGACACCAATATCATGATGCCCAGATATTATGTTATACAGTGGTATTGTATTTCTAATCTTGAACTCCATTTAAATAGCTATATTTTTTGTTTTTCAGTAGATCTTTTTAGATGTTTTAAGAGGCTTATTCTTAAAGTCGTATAAACCCTGATTTCAAGATGAACACGTCAGAAACGATCCATAATCAAGGGCAGAGAAGGCAGTTTTCAGAAGAGGAGAGTTATGTTCTTGTGTTTTATTTCAGGAGCAAAGACAGCGAAGGTGGAGCCGTTCTGGGAGGATTTACAGAAGCATGTAATTACGCATGTCTTCCCCCTCTGCTCTCTGGAGGACGCAAGGAGGACAGCGAGAGGAGCAGAGCCTCCAATTATCATTTATCACTGCACCATGCAATCTCATAAAGGTTTGAGATTAATGTAATTAGAACGCAAACAGGCTTGAAGCATGCATTTGAATGAACATTTCTGCTCAAAGTGGCGCCACGGAGCGCAGCGGCAGCCGCGTGTGCATGAATAAGACTTTCAATCAGTTCCACAAGCAGAGGCAGGCAGAATTTAAACCGGGGAAGGCCCGGCTGGTTGGTGATTTGAGTGTGGGAGTGGGGAGTAGAGGGACAGTCTGATCAGTAAATCAGAATTACCTAAATGCATTTCTAAATAATAGCAAATTAAGGCTCAACTAATTCTGAAACGAGTTAAAACTGGTAACTAAGCTGACAAATGGAGTGCTTCCTGAGGACGGGAGGGGTTTCAGACATTAGACATCCAGACTGCATGTTTACCATTAGCCTTCAGAGTTTTACTGGTGATTAAACGTTCTACTTACCAAAGCCAGCTGCTTCAAAACTTTCTCACAGAGGAGCGTCCACTCATCAGCGCTCAGGATCTTCTTCACATCTCCGTTCTGCATCGCCCGCAGCACCAACACACAAGCTTGGCCCTAAAATCCAAAATAAGTCCCATGAAGCAAGCAGTATGAATCAAAGGGAAAAAAATATCAACTTTGAACATTTAACCAAAATATTACAGCAAGAAAACATTGAAGGGAAGTGATTGTGAAGAAAGTTCATCCAGTGTCCAATTTGTATGAAAGTTGATGATGGATGCCAACATTTTAATGGGAGGTTTGTTATGGTTAAACTTCGTAAGTCTTTGTATTTAATTTTGAATGATTAAATAATAACTTAATTTGAATTGGGGAAAAATGTTTGTATATAATTTACAAAGTTCTGGAATTTGATTACATTTTTGCAAAATTGCATTTTTTTTTAGAAAATACAATACTCGACTTTCTATCTAAACAATTGATCCAATCTAAACTAACAGTAGCCAGATGGATACTTGTAGAACTGAGCTCAGTTCTACGTTATCAGTTTGGGATGGCTGCTGTTCAGTCTGTCCGTGAAAAGGAGAGACATTTAGTACAATACTTCGAGCTGAATGGTTGACGTGCCAGCCAGTGTTGATGTCGTCAACCAGGATGACGACGGAAATATTTCTTTAACGCCCCTTTTTCCCATGACGATGATG
Organism: Cyprinodon variegatus; assembly: GCF_000732505.1. NCBI lineage: Eukaryota > Metazoa > Chordata > Actinopteri > Cyprinodontiformes > Cyprinodontidae > Cyprinodon > Cyprinodon variegatus. The sequence goes on from NW_015150741.1 coordinate 132,330, forward strand.
AGACGATGACGCACAAAAATAAAAATATGACCAGAATAAAACATTATTTTCGTTAACGTGACTAAGACCAAACGAAATTTACAAGCCATGGACGAATGGACATTAAAAAATTTGTAATTTGTATTTGTTAATATAAGTGTTTCTTGAACTGCATAGAAGATAATGGGTTGTTGTTGCCTTTTTTGTCCCTACACAGCGCCTGTCCCACAGTGCCTTATACTCGACTAGAATCACTGGTAGTACCGGTAGTTAACCGTAGCTAACTCAGGGTTAATACAAGAAGGAGGAACTCTAATTTAATGCTTTTTAATGCTCTTTTATATATATATACACGGCCAAATCCTTCGTAATCTTTACCATTGAAAGGCTGCAGCCATGTCCCGAATTTTTCGTTTTCCAGCCACTTATGTTAAGATTTGCATTTTCCCATTCTCTAGCTTTTTCTGTGCCTCGAGCTTCTGTTCCGAACATATGTCTTTAGGATCAACCAGGAGCAGTTGTGTGCAAACACGTGGAACCAGTTAAATCTGATATATTTGACAAAATGTTTTTGTTTTTTTATATAAAGCATTTTAAATGCCATGATAATCACATTAAATTAATTTTAATGCCATTAAGGCCTTAATTTAAAAAATAATAATTTAATGACTTTTAAAGATTTTTAATGATCCGCAGAAACCCTGTAACTCAACTTCGCATTCATGGCGTCGGGCTCGGATACCAGTGTACGGTTTGTTGGAGGAGCTGGGTGAAAACAACGCCTGGATGTATGGAGCCATTTCGTTTACAACACTAAGGACAACAAAACAACCTGCATGATAATGATTGCCGATGCCGCCGATGCCGGTGGAGGCCAAGACTATAATGACTAAATTGAAACTAAGACTGAAATTGATTTTCGTTCTTGTGACTAAGACTGAACTAAAAAAAAGCTGACAAAATTAACACTGGTGCCAGCTAGTACCTGCAAACCATAATACGCTTTCAGCGAATCGTAACGTTTCAGACTTCGGCGTCCATGAGAGCCACCAACAGACAAAAACACACACACACAGACATCTTTCCCATCTACAAATGCACAAAGTGCTTCTCTGTCCTCTTTTTTTTAAATGAGAAATTGTAGCTATTTTAGCTAAAACTGAGTCACTTGTGGCATCAACAGGTGACTCCTCCAGGCCCTTCTCTCTGTCGTTATTCCTACATGTCCCGCCCTAAAAAACACTGCTGGCAAGTCATTGGTCCGACTTGCTGGTTGTTATGAGATGAACGTATTAGGGGGAGTTTTCCTAAAACGGATTTGCTGTGAGACTAAAAACTCAGATCTTAGAACAATGCAGATGCTTCGCAAGGTTAGATCCTGACAACGAAGAAACAGAATCCCGTCACAAAATTATTTTATTCTTTAAACAGTTGGAATAGACACCCCTGCCAGTTTGGCACGGAAAAATCTTGAAATTCATTGTGAAACATTTTAGGAACGCTGTGAGGTAGAAGCACCTCTACAATAGTTGAACAAAAAGGTCAAAGTGTAAACCCTTGCTAAGAGATGCAGCTGCTCTTTACCAATCTGCAAAGCCAAAACAAACATTTATAGACTAGTGTTTTAGTGGGATAAGTACTGAATTGTCCTCTAAAGGTTACAGCCATATTGTACAATGATTGATGAGCCTAAATGTTTAATTACCCTGCAGAGCTATCTTTCTTGTGATCCCATTTGTTAAATGAATTCAGCTCTATATGTGAAACAGGAAGGAACACTTTCAGCGGGTTCATACTGTATCAATGATCAGCTTCTCTCACTTCCTGCTTGGAGACATACGGTGGAAGTATTTTACCTGCTGATGCTCTCGGACTCCTGCGGTGATGTGCTGCACAGCTGTATCCAAGAGATTCACACATAAAACCTGCAGAAATGATCACAGACGGCTCAGACATAAAACCTATAGATCATCGATATCAGAGGTCATTAATCGATGGCAACTACAGATCTACGCATGGACTTACGGGGAATCTGGTGAACAGGTCAGAGAACATCTGAGAGGTCAGTGGGCTTTTCCTTCTGCTCATAAAGGAGACCAGCGCCTCTCTGAAGAGGCTCGACACTCGATCCACATCCACATTCCCCATAAACTTCGGCTGTAGTCAAACATAAGATGAGACAACGATAAGGATTCAGACTTCCTTTCTGACAACTTGGTAGAAAAAACCCCCAAAATACTTCAAATGATGACATGTTATATTCATTTTTTACAGCTTTTGAGTCCTGAAATTCCTCCTGCTGGCTCACTTCTCTCTTATAACGAGATAAAATGACAGCAGGAAAAAAAAACCCATCAGATGTGCTGCTCTGCTCTGTTTCTCTGCTGTACACTAACCATCTTGTTTCTGTCACTGAAACGTCTTCCCTTTCAAACCTGTTCTTGCCTGTAAATGAGATTTTTCGGTGTAGCAGATGTTTAGCAAAATCTGTGCAGATTCCCTGAGCTGCAGGTGACTCTCAACAAATTCCAAGATCATTAAAAAGCTTCCAGACGGAGAACATTTTCCCCCCAATAGAACATTTTATTTAATCTTAAAGATAAATTCAGACCACTAAACTCTCCCTAGGAGGTTAAACACCCAAGTTCGTGTCATGGATACAAACTCTGTTCCCAAAACAATTTCTTTTTCCTTTCACTAAACTTTCCAAGAATACTAAAACTTGCATCCTCATTAAAAGGTTCAAATGATCGTCTCCTTGACAAGTCTTTATCATTTTGTATCGTTTTGGTTATATGGCCAAGACATAAAATGAATAGAAAAGTATAGTCTGGGTGTAAATAGTCCAGAGGGCTTTTGCTTTTTGAAAAGAAATCAACTTTCTGAAAATATTCCTGAATAATGCAGCCACTTTATTTTAAAGGAAAAAAATCTAGTTAAATGTTAATTATCTAATAATAATAATACTTTCACATCTGCTTTATTGTGGAAGCAGTTTACTTCAAAACCTTTGAAAATAAAAGCTGACAGCTACGACTTATAATAAACCATCTCTAAACAATAGATCATTTTTCTTTTAACGCTTGAAAGATGTCTGGGTCTTAATTCATGAGATTCTTTTCAATTATTTTCAAACACTTTCTGAAAACATCTGACAACAGCTTCATCCTTCAGGTGTGAATTCACTCTGAAAATGTGTGTGTGTGCTTGTAAGAGAGTGGGGGAGCTCTGTGTATTCAACTATATTTCCATTCTCAATAATAAAGTTTATATTGAGTTGAGACTAAAAAATGAAATAAAAATCAGTTAGTTATATAAAGCATTCGCCACATTTATTGCCTCCACTCCAGATAAAATGCGTATAAGCCTAAAACAAATTATTCTTTTATTACATTTGCATAATTACACCAAAGATTTAGGAAGGGTACATTTATCCAATGGCGGAATAAAGAAAAGTCATTTTAAGAATGAATGTGTTTCTATAAAATCACCAGGAGCTCCAGACTGCTTCGCATAAAGATAAAGTAAAATTAACAAGTTTCTCAGCGTAAAATAAATCTGATTCAGTTTCCTTGGGGTGTAAATATGAAACCAAACTCTATGAGCTGCCCTTAAAACTGTTTAAGACAATAAAACATGTTATTTAAGTAAATGAAATTCGCCAAGTAGCTCCAAGAAAACAGATATTCGCAAAACTAATCTACATCCAGAGCATGTTGAGAAATATGAGGCTGGATGAGTTGATCTTAAAAGATAAACACCCCTGTCAGCAGAGGTTAAAAGACACGCTGACATTTCCTCGTTGGAGAACTTTAGCAAATAATAATGACAGCAAGATGAATTGACGCCTTTTCCTTCACCACCTTCCCAAATGTAAACGTGAAGCTTAGCAGAATCTAACAGTAACTAACAGCTGGGTTAGGTGGGTAACACCTTTTTATTTAGACTGTTAAATATGGTGGAGGATGTGTGATGCTGTTGGGCTGTTTCTGAGTCAGAGTCCCTGGAAACCTTGCAAGAATGCACAGCATGATGGAAACAATAAAGGATCTCAAAATCTTTAAATAGGATTATAACCAGAACCAAAGCTTTATATGGGAACATGTAGGGTAAAAAATAAAAAAAAGTCCAAAGACTGAGCAGAGATGACTGTATGCTCTAACTTTATGACATGTTAAACTGTAAGCCTATCCACTAACTGGGTGATAATTGTGCAATTGGTTTGCTTTTAGGGATAAAACTAGCAAAAGGTTCCTTAAAGAAGATTTTTTTCTTATTAAATTAAACCAGGTGAAACTAAAATGTTTAAAGAGTTCTGGAACAAGCACAGACGAAAAAGTTTTATATCTTAAATGCAAATTTTTATTTTATTTTATACAATCTTGGTATAATTACTGCTCTAAGTGGGTTTCTCGGTCAGCTAAAGGAATGTTTTAGAGTCTCCACTTAACGATTACTACATTAGTTGACGATTATTTCGATAATTGATTAACTATGATTACCGGTAATCCAATTAATTGTTTCAGCCTTAAAGGCTTTAAAATTTCTAAAAAATCTATTTATCTAAAAGGTAAGACAAGGGCTCTAAATATCCTTCACACTGTTATTTAAATACTTGCTTTATTAATTTTTTTTATAGTAGCCTGACTGTCCTGAGACTCATAGCATTTTCCACTGCTCTGCTCACTTACAGGATAAAATATGCATGGGACGAAATTATGTATTGTTATTAGGACTAAGAAAACTAGAAAAAAGGCAACTGTATATACAAATTACATAAAAATATATGTGCCAAGAAATGAAGGACAAATCTAGAGCAATTCCTGACAATAAAGAAACAGACCTAAACACTTGCTGCCAGGTAAACCTGTTTGAGTTAAGGGTGACCTGTTTCACATAGAGTTAGACAAAGAAGCATCTCTTCCTCCTGTCCAACAAACTAAGCTCTCCTAGAGGGAGAAAAGTCACGGCAACTAAAAATCAAACCGTGAACCAGGTCAAAGTGTGCAAACATACATCATTTACTGCTGCCGCTGCTGCTCCGTCAGCTGTCGGCTCTTCTTTGGTCTCAGCAGGTAAAGCTCCACGCAGCATTTTCACCACATAAAGAGAAGCGCTGAAGGGAAACACAACATCAGCAACAAATTCACACTATCAGGTAGAAAAATCTACTTTATGTCTCTATCAGTGAGCTCTGCTGTCCCCTTAAGGGGTCGTCATTAGCGGAGCGTTCACAAACACAGAAGCGAGGGAGAAGGTTCAGCATCATTTTCTGCTTAGTCCCATCTTCAAACCGCAAACTCATACCTGAAGTAATAGAGACACACAGAGGAGTCCGACAGCTTCTTGGCTTTACTCATCAGTTTGTCCAGCAGGTCGTGGAGCTCCCCCTGCCTGTCACCAGCGGTCCTGCAGTAAACTTTGGACCTGCACAGTTGGTTCCTTTAAATAAAAAATAAAGAGAATATTGCACCAAACACTAAGGAAAAGTTAAAGGTTTTAAAATAAAAGATCAGGGAAGTGCCTTTTTCATTTAAATGTTTCCATTTTGAGCTGCTTTGACCAACAAATATGATCTGGATCTAAAAGGCCCGGGAATTTAGCATTATGTAAAGAAATGCAACGTTCTTCATAAAAAATGACTTTACCCTGTTTTAAACCCGTATCTTCCATCATACTATTTAATTCCTTCTCATAAGGCCAACATTCTTAATGTTGTGATTTCCGTCACAACCAATAGTCTTCTTTTTTTCTGATGATTTTTACTGTTAAAATTCACCCATCTTTATCTGCATTCATCTATGTTTTCAGTTTTTACATTTTCGGACACGTGGATGACTGGATAGATGGACAGCAGGTGGACAGATGAAAATCTGGACTGACATATGGACTAAAGAATGTATGGCTTGTAGGGCACATGTGTAAAAAGATGGAGGTATTTATGAATGAGCAATGAATGGATGGATGGATGAATGCAGACCTGGATAAAAGAATGGATGGAGAAATGAAAGGAAGGATTTCAAACATATCCTTCGAATCCTATAAACAGCCTTTGACATTTGCATGAACTGAACTACAGCGTGATTGAATTTAGACCAATGGAAAACAGATCATTTATAAAGTAAAACCTTTAAACAACTAAATGTAAAAAATAAAAGAAAGTAAACAGAAGGAGAAAACAGACATATGGTTAAAAAGGGTGAGTTGATTCCTACTCTAAGATATCTGCGGCCCTCCTGAGGAAGTCCTGCTCCTGCTGGTCGCTCCCAGAGCTCATTCCTCTGTCGACGATGTTGAGCAGAGGCTCCACTAATCCTAGAATGAGGGGGCTGCGGGCCTGCCGGGCCACAAACACCTCAATGAGGTCCAACACCTGAAAATGACAAGTTAAAACTAATAAAGACATGTTTTTACTTCTTAGTGAACTTCTACCAGGCTGCCGAGGCATAGTTTATTGACCCCTGGATGTCAGTCACCTTTATCTTAAAGTCTCGAACCAGAGCCCGTTCCTTCTGGAAATTTGTCTTCTCATCTCTCTTTGCCTGAATCTTCTTCTTCTGCTCAGAGAACAGCGCCGACAGGCTCTGATCCAGCTTCATCATGGCATCATCATCCAGGTCTTCATCACTGCTGGCGTCCTCCTCAGTAGCCTAGACAAGCCGGTATATCATTACTAAAACAAGCTAAATGCTTTAGAGGCCACAGTTCAAACTCTTTATTTATGGTAGAGTGAAACCAGGAGCCGCTGAGCGGATCACACACCAGAGCATTCTGTTGCTGAAGAACCTTCATCAGCTCCAGGCGGAAATTTTGATCCACTTCTCCCTCCTCCATCTCTTCACCATCTTCCTCGTCCTCCATCGCTTCCTCCTCATCAGAATCATCTTCTGACTCGTCATCCTGAAAACAAACATTTTTTTAAACAAAGCGTCTAAAATTTTCACTACAAATTAAAATGTAAAGACAGATCATCTGTAACCTCCATATCTTCATCTTCTTCCTCCTCCTCCTCTTCCTCCACATCATCATCATCCTCATCATCCTTTTGTGTTTTGTCTCCATCATCAGTGACGATTACAGCACCGTCTTCCTCGTCCTCCTTGTCTGGGTCCAAGACCTGTGACATAATCGTCCAAAATGTTTTCACAAACACAGGTGATCAGGTTTTTCCTAATCGGAAATAAACTTTATGCCACCGTTTTGACCAGGAGAAAGTAGACATCTAGTGGTGAAACGTGATACTGCAATAAAACAATTCTTGATACAAATGTAAAAATATTGATTGGCTGGGTTCGGGAAACTCCAGAGCTGCCAAACAACAGTTGAAAAAAAAAGAAAAGAAAAAGTCTTAAGCCTCTGTGCACACCATCTTTTATGACTTCAATCAGCCTACCAGACCTTGCTGGTCCCATTAAGCTAGTGACTGAAATGACATTAGCCTAATGCTGCTGAAGATTCTCAGTAATCCAGGTCATAGTGATTCAAAAAAGTTAGAAAACAATCGACCGGATGTTGTTTCAAAGTTTGAAGATGTTTCACCTCCCATCCAGGAAGCTTTTTCAAGATGTCTGAAATAACATTGAGTTCGAAGCTTTATAGAGTGGAGCAACGAGGCTTTGTTTTTGGTCCAGAAAATACAGACTTGGTGACTCTGGTAATAGTTTTACACAATTTAGAGACACCATTACTTCAAACAAACAAAAAAAACAATTGACAAATAAAAAAAAAGTAGTATGCCTTCAGCTAGGAGTGATGGAAAGGAATATCCAAAACAAAATGTTAAATTACTCAAACCATGTTTATTCCTTCATATTTAGTGTTTAAGATGCAGTATGGAGTCATCACTCACATCCAAGATGGCGGTGAGGGCTGCTGCAGTGACATGGGGGCAGATGGAGGCGAAGACCGTCCTGCAGACCTTCCTGATGTGTCGGCTCTGCTGGGACAGCAGGGACAGCAGAATGTCCACCATCACCTCCACCCACTCTGGCTCCTCTGGCTGCTCTGTGGTTGCAGGACGTTCATGTTACATTTTAGAGTTACATCCTTTTACATAAAAGGTATAGTGGAGAATTTCCATGAATTTTTGAAAAGACACTCCCTCTCCAATTAAAAAACAAAAAAATGCACATGCACAACTTGTACCCGCCCCTGAGACGGAACGCCTATTAAACGCATGCGAGAGCGCATTTCTCCTCGTGCACGCTTTGGTTGAAAGTTGCTGTTTGCATCATTTATACAAGCATACTTTCTAAAAGAAGATTTGCAAATTTTCCACTATGTCAGACTCATCATTGGTAAGTGAAAATGACGAGCACGTAGGACGGCCTTATGTAAAAATATCGCCAGAATGATTGACAATTAGAAGGACCACTTATTTAAATGATCCATCCGGAAAAAAAAAACAAACAAAAAAAAAACATCCTCCACTATACCTTTAAGTATCTTTACTTAATGGACACAGCTGACGAAGAAAAAAGAAGCATCAGTTACAAAGCCTCACCTTGTTGTTTCTTCTTCTTGGTGTTTTTTTCCTGGGCTTTGTCCATGCAGCTCTGCAGGTCCTTCATAATGTCCAGCAGCTCATCTGGAGCCTGTAGGACAGAAAACTTTGAATAAAACATCTGGACTCAATTCAGAGCAAAGCTGCAGTGAGCATCCACCAGCTGCTATGACCTTGAAGAGGTGCATGCCGACCAGCAGGAAGAGCTGCTGGAACGCTCCGCTTTCTGCTGTCCAGCCTTTTTTGGACTTTTTCTTCATATTTGCCACAGACTCCAGCATGCTGCCAACAAACAAACAAAACATTTTCCTTAACCTGTTAAGACACCAGACATGTTTAAAACTGCAAACTTCTGCTCTGTCCTACCCCTCCCAGGCCTGTTTCTGCTCGCCACTGAATGGTTGGACCTTTTGGACGTTTTTGGGATGGCTGAGCAGGAGCTGGGCGTACTGGGCCAGGTGCTCGATCCACATGGTGCCGTCCGCGGCAACACCGAGCGATCGCTTCTGATTGACGGCCGTGCTGTCATCACTGAGCTGCATGTGGCGCATGGACAGGAGGAGTCTGGATGGAGGACAGAAGGCAGCCAGGGACACGGGAGGATGAACACCTACTTTCTTTGGAAATGATCATGTTTCTGCTTTTTCTGCAGGATTGTTTTAACTTCTATACATTATTTAAGGTCACCTGCTGCATATCCTACCCTTGTTACTAACAGCTCAAAACTGACAGCAAAAGGAGGATATTTAACAAAGAAGGCTTAGCTGGCTGGATAGATTTTAATCGATAGATAAACAAATGTGAGATGAGAATAGTACAAATCATAGAGAACAGTATAAATATAGAGAGGGAGCTCGAGAGATTTCAGGAGCTTGCTTTATAGGCATCCCTTAGTCCCCTCGCTCAGGTTAAAATTGGTATAACCCATTGTGGGGAGGGGAGGGGCAGAGCATGCAGTGGGCTGCATGTTATTTTAATTGGGGTGTAAAAATGATTTATGTGGTGCTCCGATTTCACCCAGTGAGTTTGTATCTTACAGCAATGAAAAACAATGTAGATTTAAGGATTTATTCATTAGATACTCCTAAAATGTAACCTTGTCATTCCTCTGCACTCTTCTCCTGAGGACATCACATTTCTTAGTCTTTGGAGAGATTTAAGAAAACTTTTCATTGACTTTTAGTTTTTTACTCTATTCCTTGCTTGTTAATTTTTTGTCTTCAATTTGCTCAGTTACACTTGCACTTTGCCAACATATCTCATAAGAAAGAAGTTGAATCGATTTATTTCCACTTCATGTCCATCCACTTTTGTTTCTTTAAATTGTTATTTGAAATTTTGAACTTTTTATGTAACTTTTCATAGATAATGGATTTTTCTATCTCCTGTCTTCTTCCCCAGAAGCCTAACGTGTCATTTTTTTAGCTATTATTTTTTTCCAAGTAAAAAATATCATCAGCTTGAGGCTGATAACCATTTTATAATCTTATAATAAAGGTATGGTGGAGGATTTTGGGAATTTTTGAAAAGACCCACCAAAATTCACATGGACAACGCTGTAACCACCCCTGACAGGGACCGGCTATTAAACATGTATGAGACCATGCACGAGCCCATTTCTCCTCGTGCACGCTCTGGTTAAAAGTTCCTCTTTGCATCACTCATACAAGCTTACTTTCCAAATAAAGATTTGCAATTTTCCCTCTATGTCAGACTCACCACCGGTATGTGAAAATGGTGACGAGCAAGTAGGACGGCCGTAGACGTAAACATATCACCAGAATGATTGGCAGTTAGGAGGACCACTTATTTTTATGCTCCACCCAGAAAAAAAAACATCCTCCACTAAACCTTTAAATGAAAGGAAAGCCTTAACGCTTCCATTTATTCAAATTTGGAAATTTGCCATTAATGTCTCTCTAGTTACTCTGGTCAGAAATCTTGTCCAATGATTGATACTCAAAAAAAACGGCCAGTCTCATTCGTTGGCACAAACAGTTTGTAGTTTTCTTCTTCCGTTTGGTTTTTTTCAGGGAAAATTATGGCAGTTATTAACTTTCTATGGAGATTTTACCCATTATTACACAACAGTTTCTTGTTCAAGTTATGTTTCAACAGAGTCTATTACCATTATTTTGACATTTATATGAATTTGTAATGAAAAAAAGGACTAAACATAACAGTTTAAGTAGTGTCCAGGATGTGTGGCGTCTTCAGAGATGTTATATATATATATATATATATATATATATATATATATATATATATATATATATATATATATATATATATATATATATATAATACTGAAATAAAGAAATGCCATTTTATTCTGCTAAAATGCAAAAAAGTGTTTCTCACCCAAAGAATGAATTCACAAGCGCTGCTCTGGTTTTATCGTCCAGTGGGACGGAAAGTTTCCCGCTTGTCTCTGCGATGTTGGAGGCGGGAGCTTTCTTAGTGGTAAAGAAAGCATGGAAAAAATTAATCTGGACAAGAGACAAAAGAACACAAATTCAGACTTCTCTTCACACCCACAGAGGACCTTAATGCATCTGGCTAAGAAGCTGGTGTCACCTGGCCACGTCCATGCAAAGCTCCTCCGTCTTTTTCACGTATTGGTTGTCAATAATTGAAGCGAGGCGGGCGACAATCCACCTCCTCAGGCGGAATATTGGGCTTTCTTTTCTGAGCGAGATAACAACATGGTCAACACAAGAAGAGATATTTGATCCAATTAATCTCCTTTAGGGTAAAACTCACTGCTCTTTGGTGTCTTGCTTGTCTTTCTGCTTGCGGGTGCTGAAGTCAAGCAACTGGTCGGTCCGAGGCTGCAGGAACATCTCTTTGAGCCAGTCCACGTAGCTCTGCAGAGCCGCAGGCTCCAGGTGCTGCACCACCCTCCACACCGACGGCACCACTGGGTAGCCATTGTTGGTCAGAGAGGAGAATCTCACCATGACAGCCAGCTGTTTTTCAGAGTCCTTACAGCCTTGCAGAAAGTCAGACACGTAGGCATCCATCTCCGGCGCCAATTTAAAGCGGTCTGGTTTCTGAGGTAGTGAAACCATAGATTCTAATTATCAAAAAGTTGTTTTGTTCTTTTAACAGAAATGTGTCAATAAAAATCAATAAAACCCTGACTGAACAAGTTAAAACATGTTCAGTCTCTATTATAGCTAAAATGACAGAAGTTATTGAATTGAATCATTCACATAGTTTCAATCTAAATAATTCAAATTATGTTCATTTCTTTTTATCTATTTTAAAATAAAGGTAATTTCAAAAAACATGGTTTCCAGGTGATAATTGGTTTATACAAAATTGGTTTATACAAAATACTTTCTTTTAAAAAGTCGGCATGACAGCTAATCAAAACCTTTTTCTACTAGGATTAATAAATATATGTGCCATTTTTCTGTGCAACAACCTTAGATCACCATTAAGTTCTTTGATTCTGTTTGTAGTTTCATAGCTTCCTGTCTATGTTTTAACAAATAGTTCTTCAAAGACCATTTTGTAGTTTTTTTGAGACACAAGAGTGTGAATGTTTTAATTCAGGGTTTATACAGGAATGAGTAACTCTTATTTAATGCTTTTTAATGCTCTTAGAAATAATTTTAATGACATCAACAAGTACTCATGACTCTCGTATATACACGGCAAAATCTTTCGTCATCTTTACCCTCGACAGGCTGCAGCCATGTCCTGAATTCCTCGTTTTCTAGCCAGTTTTGTGGAAATGTACAATTTCACATTTTCTAGCTTTTTCTCTGCCTTGAGCTTCTTTCCCGCACAGACGGCTTTATGAACAACCAGAAGCAGTTCAGCGCAAATATATTGCAATGTAGCTGATGAAATTGTTTTAATAAACTTTTTTTTTTAAATAAGGCATTTTAAATGCCACGATAATCATATTTAATGAGTTTTAATGCCAATTAAGGCCTTAATTTCAAAAATAAAAATTTAATTACTTTTAATGATTTTAATGACTTGCAGAAACCCTGTAATTGCTCAGCAATTGGTGGAAAATCTGGCTTTGTTTATATTTCAAAATAAGCTTCTTTTTGAAAACATTTAGCTAATGTAGCATATGAGCTAGCTACATGCTACAATGCTGAAGCATTATAGATAATGTTCGCTGTTTAAAGCCAAAGTTTTATGCATTTAGCAGATGCTTTTATCCACAGCAACTTACAAAGAAGGCATTAGTGTAAAGGGTCTTGCCTAAGGGCCCACACTGGGAGCTCATTCCCCCCCCCAGCAGGGATTCAAACCCAGGGCCTCCTGTGTGCAAGTCAGCTGACTTACCACTTGAGCTAGCTAGCCGCTAGCAAAGTCCTCGTTATTGCCTATAAAACTTTTAGCTCCGTCACCTTAAGTTAACTTGTTACCAATTATGAAATAGGTGATGAGCATCTTTATAGATAATTGTATTATTAGCTTATGTGCTAATAGACAGATTTTACTTCTCTGCTAGCAATGAAGAGCCATTTCAGAATTAGCATCCTGTTTATAACATCATAGTTTGGTTTATGTGAAACCTCAGCTTTTCCTACATTTCCCACATTAAAACTCAAGAATTTCATATAGAATGTCCACAATGTTCAAGTTATTTTGTAGTACATCAAAGCCCAGACATTTTCTATAGATTTTAAGCAGAGAATGTACAGATTAATAGCTGGCTTCAGTCTTAAACAGAATGTTCATGTCTTTTTCCACATAACGTTAGAGCATACAGTTCATTTACTTCATAAGGAAAATTGCAACCTGCACAGCAGGGGCTGGGGGGAAACTGACCTGAGCTGAAACTACATGTTCACCGTAGTGCAACATCACCTCTCCGGATAAAACCTCCTGTAGCTGGGATAAGGAGAGCAGAGGCAGGGCGCTGCCCAGCAGACGGAAGCTGAGGAAACTGCAGAGAGAGAAGGGACGACCACAGAAAAGCACAGCATTAGACAGTGATGCCTGAAGAATTAAAAACATTAGGAATGAATATTAAGAACATTTGTGCTGATGACACGATATTGACATTTCTAGTACTTTTCATAGACTAAAACAATAAAAAAGTTTTTAATTAAAAACAATTCAGAGGACTCTAGCGCCGCTGAAGGCCTGGTTATCCTCCCGCAGCAGTGTGTCGCAGTGAGCGGATGTAGATTTGACCAATCAGAGGCCTCCTCCAAAATTCTCTGTGGTTACATACAATTTTGGATAGGTGCACCAGAGGATCTACGGAAGGGGCGGGGGCATATCTGCATTAACTGTGACAGTTTCTGAGTATAAACTAGCCTTTAGTGACTAACCGTCTCCAGGCAGATGTTGCAGATTTGCAAAAACTAAATCCAACTTAGCTAATTACTCCACATCCATATTTTAAGAGCTTTTGTTACTCAGAAGTACAACAGAAGGACTTAGTTGTGCATTTGCAACAGTTTCTCTCCAGCTCACCAGATAG
>NW_015150741.1:147008-155141 GCF_000732505.1 Cyprinodon variegatus
GTTGGATGGCTCCAGGGTATCACTTCTGTGCTTAGAACATTCTGAGAAGGAGGTTTTTTTTTATTTTTGTTCCACTGAAAGACTTGCTTGGTTGTTCAGTGAAAAACTACGGTGACCAGCTGCAAAGAGTCGTTGCCCCCAGAGGAGAGAGAGAACATTAGCCAGACTATGAGCCAATCATAGCCGAAGCTGCTAATGTCGCTCCCAGCTGCACATCTCAGCAGAGATGTAGGTAAGATAAGAGAAATTAAATACATTTTCACAAAAGAACCCAGAGACGGATGTGGAGATTAAATTCTAGATTTCTGCTGCTGCACATTATGAGCTACAGCTAATTGTTATTAGCTTCTGTAGTACCTCAGTAAGAGGCTAACTTCATGGTAATAACGTGGCTCTGCATCCTGTATAAGGTGTTTTATAGGTTTGTGGTTTAAACAGAAGTTTCAGAGGAATTCATGCTGGTTGTTTTGTTTTTTGTTTTTTATAGAGGTGACAGAGTCTTACATTGTTTTGGGCACAGAAACGCACAGATTTGATAACCCTGGCACTGAAGAGCAGGTATAGTTGCTACCTATACCTTTATGAACATAGATCATTTCCAACAGCTGTGGAGGATTTTTTTGAAGTTTATAGTCATTCATAGTATTACATCCTAATTTATTTTATAAAATAAATATATTTTTAGTCCCTACTTGCTATTTTCTTTAGGTTTATGCACTCACTGTGTCGGTCCGGACGGCTCCTTGAACATTCCCTCAGTGATGGCTTTGTTCCAGAAAAGCTGGAAGCTGTCTTCCTTCAAGGAGAGCTTCAGTAGGTCCAAGGCCACGGAGGGCAGAGCAAGGTCCTTTTTCACAGAGCGGGCTGCCATCTTCAACACCTCCACTAACCTGCCAGACAGAGGATTGGCAAACAGCTGAGTGAACACATGACGGAACGTCCTGGCCGAGGGTCAAGTCCTAATTCCAGTAAGGGTCCTAAATTTCTCCTTAGGATGATTAAGATTATCTTCTTATCAAACATTGTCTTTTTTTTTCTATGTTACAACATTATGCTGAGCTCTGAAGAATAAAACTGGTCACAAAAAAACAATTCAATTGGTTTTGCAAATTGGAAACAACATGATAAATTCAGGCTTACAATTTTTTTTTTTTTACTCAACAAATGTCTTAAATTAAGGATGCATTTTTCAAATCAGAATAAATGCTAATAAACTTTAACTTGTGTCTATTCAGAAATAAAATTACATTCTAGGTTCGTTTACATATACATTTTAAACCGATTAGTATTATGGTGGTTCTAGCTTCTTATTCCTTAAACAATTACTTTCTAAAACCTTTGAATGAAAAGAAGTAACTTACTTTGGGATGTTGTCTGCATTGATGATGGTGGAGGAGCCGAGCAGCTTCTTAAGCTTCTTTGGTTTAAGCGTCTGCGGGAAGCGCTGCAGCGCCACCAGCAGCAGCTGGAGTTGCTCCGGAGTCCTAAAAGCCGACGCCAAGTCAGCCTGCAGAGCGCTTAGCAGAACCTCCTCAAACACCACCTCTGGTATCTGGCGGGGGGGCCATAAATAAGCAGATGAAAGGATAGAAAACAACTCGCAGCAGTGGGAATATGAAGGTGCCACCAAGATGTTGCTGTTACCTCAGTGAGGATGTCTGTCATGGTCTTGCTGGGTAGGTCCTTTAGGTGCTCTTTGTGCTGACTCAGGCTCTGAAGGAGCTGCACGCATCCCAGCACCACCTGGGGCTCCTGCAGACAAACAGCTTTCTATACATTTGCTCCACCATAATTTTTTTATCGTTATATTCCAAATAAATGGGACATTTCTTAACATTCCTCAGAAAAACATGTCTGTTGAAAGCCTGACTTCAAGCTAATAATCAAAAATTATCATTGTATTTTACATGTAAAAAAAATCTTTTTCATGCATTTCCAACATGAAATGAACAATTTGTAAAAGGGAAGCTAAATTAACACCCTTACTCGGGTCTTTACAGCCTTTCATAATCTAACTGAGAAGTAAACTTACTTTGACGAGGCGTCCCGACTGATGAAGAGCGAGGACGCCAAACAGGTTTCCAAACATGGCATTTCTGGCAAGTTTCTAGAAAACAAACAAGGTTTTGGTGTTTAAATGTTCTTTAAATTAAGGTTTCTGTTCTAGTATAAATCAAATGGAACAAAACGTACCTTTTTCACAGCTTGCAGGTTATGTTTTTCTTTGATCCTCTGGAGTATGCTCTGCAAGGAGACATCTTCAAAGGCGTTTAACACCTTAGGGAGAAAAGCCATTTATTTTCTGCTCATTGGGATGAATTTAAAGGAATCAAGCTGGTGTTTCACTAACCTGGCCCAGAGCCAGACTGAACGCAGGTCTGGCTGCCTCCCGAGTGTGGGCCAGTCCGTCCACCAGCCTTTTAAAGGTGTATTCCAGCTCATCAGCCTGCAGCATAGAGAGTTAGAAAGCATCATGAGCAACACTTATTCTCTATATATTTCCAACTGTACAATTACACTTTAAACATTTTTAAGTTCATTATTTTAGTTATAAACCTCATAAACATTAGTATATAATCCAAATACATGTCTATAGCCCATTTGGATAACATATGCATATTTTTCCCTGTATTTTTACGGTGGTCTTTCTGTTGGAAGATGACCCTTTGGCCAACACTCAATCCTTTCAGCCTCTAAAATCTTCTCTTCCAGGTCTTATTTATTCTTTTAGCTCCATCCACTCTAAACAACATCCCGGTCACCAGTGGGTAACATCCTCCCCGCATCATGATACAGCCACCTCCATGTTTTAAAAGGCCAATAGTGTAATCAGAGTAAGATGCAGATTACCTATCAGATTCAGTTAAAATCTATCTACTCATTTGTTTCTCCTCTTAAGTCAGTTGGCTGCAGTGGATTTTATTTAGGGGTATTAGAAGACATGGGGCTGGACACAGCCTTTTTACCTCCAGTTTAGCATAACGTTTTTAGAGATTATTTTTGTTAATTGAATATAAAGAAATCCTTTAAATTCCTGTCAGATAAAGATTTTAATCTCTAAAAGAGTGGATCTTAGAGTGATTAATTCTATTGGTTCAGCGGTGACACAGTTTATAAACTTTGCTGGATGGCATGCTGTGTGTTTCTCTCACCTTGTTTTCTGTTTTCAGGTACTGGATCAGGTTCTCCACCGCCTTCAGCCGGACCTCCTGCTCCGGCTTGGCCAGGTCCCAGAAGAAGTCGAGGAAGACCCGGTTCTGTTGCAGGATCCCGGCAGCCCGGGGGGGCTGCGTTGGTCTCACTGAGACCTCCACCATCTCTACAGACATCTGCTATCTTACACCCAGCACGGACTGCAGGCCATGCTGCTCTACAACGTGCAGTACGAACAAGAATCCCTTCCGGGTCAAGCTAGTGTGGGGTGTGCTTCATTTACAAGCCGGCGTGCACTGCGGGGCGGCTAACAGTTGGAGTTACATTTACATACACACTCTGGAAGGGAGACACCAATATGAGGTGGGGTTATATCTATGCTAAAATGTAATCAATTAATGTGTTTCTTTTTTCTTTAGAACAACAAAGCAACTCCTTCAACCTTAAAATAGATATGTATATAAGCTGAGAGAAATAAAAAAGGGGGATTATAGTCAACTTGATATCTTGGAAATATAACATTCCCTATGTTAAATAAACTAAACACTTTAACATATCTTACTCAGATTTTTATGTGACAGACCAACCCATTTTAATGCACATTATGCACAAAGGTGTTGCAGAACTGGAGAGCTCCTTCAGTGACAGACTGCTGCACCTTAAATGCACCAGGGAGCATTATCACAGATACTTCCTCCCACCAGCTGTAAAACTCTATAACCACCACTGCTCCCAACAACCTCAATAAGTTGTTACATTCATGCTGCTTTTTGCACAGCTTCTTAGTCAGTTAAATAACATAATGCTGTCTTTTTGCTCTAATGTTGCTGCTGTTAAAATATTTATTACTGTAAAAATGTCCACCGCGTGTTGGTTGTTTATTCTCCAGGTTCACAGGTGTATTTATACTTTTTAAACACTTTATAGTACAGTATTATTATATATATTTTTTTGTGTGTGACCATTTTTCTGTTATAAAGCTGATGGAAGCTGTTGGACAGTTATCAAAGTTCTGCATACAATTAAAATCTGAAAATTGTCCTTTATCACATATCTACCAGGTTTCTGTCCTGTTTTTGGTTATAGGCAAGGCAAGGCAAATTTATTTGTATAGCACGATTCAGTACAAAGACAATGCAAAGTGCTTTATATGATTAAAATATAGGAAAACAAAACAGAATCAGAGCAAGTAGAAGAAAAAAAAATAAATAAAAAATGCAGAAACAAGAAAGAACATTAAAAGCAGTTGGACTAAAGAAAATTAAAAAAAATGAACCAATTATGTTTCAGTTGAACTTTTTAACTACAACAGTCGAAGGCAATCCTAAACAAATGTGTTTATAGANCACATTTTTGAGAAGACACGTCCGTTAAAGCTGTTTAAACGTTGCTGTTTGCATCTTTTATACAAGCTTACTTTCCAAAAGATTTGCAATTTTTCAACTATGTCAGACTTAAGTGAATATGGGGATGAGCACGTACGATGGCTTTGCGTAAACACATCACCAGAATGATTGACAATTAGGTCTTTTGATGTTCCACCAGGAAAAAGAACATCCTCCACTATACCTCTAAGGAATTAAAGTTTAGGTGATATAATCTAAGTTGTGCTATAAACACATGATCTCATCTTAACTAGGAATCTCTGCAGAAGCCTCTCTCTGGGCTAAACCTTCTTTGATGAAGTTTTTTCTTTTTATTATTGACTATCTTTTAGTTACACTTTATCAATGGGGCAATTTTTACTCATATTCCGTTACTAAGAAAAATTCAAAACACCAACATGTTTGAACACACTGCCTTTAATCCTTCCATAAAAAGACAATTTTATTAAAATTACATGCAAATTTCAGTATTTTTTTTTTGACAAACAAAAAAAAAAAACACAGAAAAAAACAGAGCTAATGTAGACTATCCCAGCATGGCTCTTTGGGCATTCGCTCACTCGGCGGAAGCCGTTAGCACAGTCTCCAGAGCACTTTGAGCCTCTTTGATCTGCTGCTGGAGTCTCTGCTTCATGGCCTCATTCTGGGCCTTTTTCAGCATGTCCTTCATGTCCCTAATGGCCGCCCGGTAACCCGGCGTGTTGTGAAACACTCTGATGGCCTTGTCTCCGCTGCAAACTAGGAAGCGACTGTTGATGTCGAATCTGAGGTCTGTGATCTCCACGCTGTGGACGCCACGCAGCTCCTCCTCTAGAGTCCCAGTGGTGGCGTCAAACATTGTCACGTTGCAGCCATCGCTGATGGCAACCACGCGGCCGTCCGGAGACAACGCCACTCTGCTGCCTTCGGAGGAGGAGCAGGAAACGGTTCTCAGGAGGTACGGATCCTGCTGCTTCTTGTACTCCACGTTTGTGTTCCACAGCTTCCATGTTCCGTCTTTAGACACAGTCACCATTCTGATTGGTGAAGGAAAAGAAGGCGGGCGGGTTATATTCAACATATGGGATTCTTAAATACTCTGAAAAAAACAACCTAAAACAGCCTATTGTTGGAGAGAGATCCATCAGCGCAGCATTAAACGCCTAATCTATTTAGAGGAATTGGATTCCACAATTACACAGCAGTTCACCCTGCTTCTTTGAATATTTAAGCTTTTATTTAAATTATCCAAATAAGCTACTGAAAGACACTTTCGTAGCCTCCACCAATTTCTCTTCCAGGATTAGCTCCACAGGCTTCCTCTCAACTCTGTCCATTTACCCTTCCCTTGCTAAATAACAGCATCCTAAGAGCATGATGCTGCTACCATCTTGTTTGACCACATGAAGGGTGTTAATCCAACACACAAAAAGTTTAATAACTGTATCAAATGATTCACAAATATCTAAATCCATGAATGTTTTACAAACCAAATGTGGGAATTTATCTATAGGAGATCTGTTTACATCGTTTTGGTTCCAAGACAACTTGTGGAAAAGTACCATTTTTGTTCGATACATGTTGGTGCTTTCACTCTTGTTTAATACATTCAATAAATATAGATCATATACAAATATAAATAAGTTCTGCATGTGACAAAGTGGTTCAGTTAGTGTTCACCACTTCTCCATTATTCTTATTACCGATTCCTAATGCTTAGAGTTAAACATTAGTTTGCAACTTCACTGCTTAACTTACTATCCCGGTTTGTTTGTGTTGGTATTTTACTGCAGTTTCCATCTATTTATATGTTTAAGATAAAGCTACTACTTCTGGACTATTAGTGGAACTTGTATATTTTGTTTCAAAGTATATTCATGGTATTTGTTTTCCATTTAACTGGCTATTCTTTTAAATTATTTTGTATACATGGTTTATTTTGCAAACCCTTTCATTATGTAGATGAGTTTGTAAATTTGATTAATAATTTAATTCTTCTCAGTTTAGACTTTGTTCCATTTTTTTCTACCTGTTTAATTGTGGCTTAGTCCACTCAAGTAAAGCTTTGTTGCCAATTAGTTATAAAAACAGTGAGTTCTTGGAAGCTAGGGTGAATGGTTGTCTGAGTTAAAACTACCAAATAAAATTATCAGAAGAATCGGGAACAGGTGGCTGATGCTGTTTTTTTTTTTTTGTTCACCTTGCTCATCCTTGACCTTACTACCTCACACTGCATTATTTATTTTATCTCAAATTACAAACACCCTTCCTCATAGGTTTAGAAAAAGAAAAATTACCTGTGAGAGTCATTTGAAAATGCGAACGCGTGAACTCCTGCAGAATGGCCCTTCAGGTCAAATGCTCTTGCAACTTCTTTGAACTCGCCTCCTTTTCCAAAGCAAACCTCCCAAACTTTCACATCTGGAGTGAAACCACAGGATGCTA
The DNA here is from genome assembly GCF_000732505.1 of Cyprinodon variegatus. NCBI lineage: Eukaryota > Metazoa > Chordata > Actinopteri > Cyprinodontiformes > Cyprinodontidae > Cyprinodon > Cyprinodon variegatus. Next base: position 153,971 of record NW_015150741.1, read on the forward strand.
CAAACCTGAGAACATAAGCAGAGACCATAAGCCCCATAGATCTAATTAAGTGCTGCAATAAATGTTTCAGGTGGAAAAGTTTGTTGACCTGCCACAGGGAGAGATGGCTGCATAAGAATTAGTCATCTGATTAGTGTTAATGGAGGCCAGCAGCTCTCCTTTCAGATCCCAGATAAGGATGGTGGTGTCTGTGGAGGCACTCATGATGAACTTGCCTGTAGAGATCAAACAATTAGGATCTTTACAACTGTGCAATCTCCAATCCTTTATAATCAGTCCTGCCTGCAACATGTGTTCTGCACCTGTCTCTGCGATACCGATGTTGACTATCGCCGCCTTGTGTTTCTGCGGGAAATCCTCAGAGGCGGCTTTGAAGCTAAAGGTCCCATCATCCTTCTTGATCATTTTGAAGATACGGATAGCATCTCCATTGGCAAGCCAGGTGATGAACGCCCTGCAGGAGAACAGACAAGGACATGAACTCCATTTAGATCTTCTGCTCACAAATAAGTTATTTTCCATATGTGGAAAAGAAGTATTCATATCCAAGCTGATTCCTTCTTGTGCTTATTTTTATGGTTGAAATCAAATTACTTTTAAGACAATGAAAGCCATATACAATCTAAAAAAATGATTTTAAAAATAATACTTTTATCTATTAAATGTTTAAAGGGTAACTATACCAATTTGACCCCAAGTTGAAAGTGGTTATCCTTCACCTTAGATCATGAATTAACTGTGATTAATAATTTTTTTAGATCAACTTCACTAACCACACCCAGGACTGAACCTTGACCAACCTGGAGAATCCACTGTTTATGAAACCTGTCTGACCTGTCCAACATATGCCAGAAAACATCTTGTTGATTCCTAGGACCTTGGGGGAAAATATTTAAAGTCATGGTTTTAAATTGGTCTAGTCAAAGTCCAGACTTCAATTAAATTGATGTGCTCATGCATTTGTGCTTTATAGCTGTCCAATGGGGCTAAAATGAATACAGTTTGCAAAACTAATTGAAAGCAATAAGTAAAAGTCTATGAGACAGTTCCCACAAACCCCTGATGTTAGCAGGTGGAGCCAGTGTGGTGCAGCCAGTTAGTGGTTTAGGGGGGAACAATTTTTCTACAGAGCCCATGGTTTCTGTCTCTTTTAGGGCTGCAACAACGAATC
>NW_015150741.1:155366-177109 GCF_000732505.1 Cyprinodon variegatus
GCTGACGCAGCTGGCAATTTTCTTTGCCTTGCCAAAGCTGGCTCTTCTGCAGTGGAGGGGTTGGTAACAAGTGGCTCCCTGGGGCGCGTGTGGTTGACACCCACTGTTTTACCAGTTCAAGGATAAAATCTCTGGGTGAGACGGTGACGTTCAAACAGCTCCCGAACAAAACCAACGCTTTTATAGCTGCTATGTCTAGGAGATTGTAAAATACAACCACAGGCCCCCTTCGAGTTGGAGCTTTTACAGAAGACTTTCTAATCATCTGATCCAGAAAAACTTAATGCCAATCTTTGTGTGATTATTGTAGATCATAGGCTCTGGTTTGCATTTTGTGCACCGGCTGAGGTGTGGTCAGTGCTATACGAACCTTGAACAAAAGTTTTGCTATTGTCTGATGGGTAACTGATACATCTGCCACTTCCTACCAAACAGTCTTCATCAGTCTTCCATCTCCATCCGAATAGCTGTCATCAATATTTTTGAAGCATTTCTAAAGCCTGTTTCGCAGTTATCTTTCTTCCGAAAGCTATTTTTCTGTATTAGCCAAAGAGTTCCAGAGATTTCTTGGTAGAATGTTGGTTGCTAGGTAACGGGGGAAGAATTTACAATAAAACTAATAGAGCCATCAACATATCAGCTGTAGGAGATAGAGGTAAATGTATATATATATATATATATATATATATATATATATATATATATATATATATATATATGATCATTTAAATGTTTCTACATAGGGAAAAAAATATGAAAATGGGGTAATAATAATATAACATCTGCTTGTGTAGATAGGCTTGTTTGTTGTTGTGGCCTCAGATTTTATATTAAATATTTCCAAATTAATTACTTCAAGAAAACATAATAAGGATAACTGTGTAATGTATCATGTTCAAACCGCTTTTTAATTTCAAATCATTTTCTAAATGCTGATAAAATACACAAGCATCCTTCACTGCCAGTCTTTGTGATCTTTGCTATGAATGAAGCGGTCGTTACGCAGCATTAAGCTGTGCTCCCATTGGTCGCTGAATAAAACATTACACCATTGGTCAGCAGCAGGTGACTAAAAGTTAGTTTCTGTATATTTTTTCCCCCAATTAATTTATTTGAATTCAGGGCTGGTACTTAGTATAAAATGGCTTTCTTTTGCACAGGAAATAAATAAAGAATGAATGAGTCATCCGGGGGACAGGCGGAGATGAATCTCCGACAGTCGGTGCCGCCGCCGCCGACTACATGAGCTCCGAGCTTCTCTCACCTGAACTTTCGGCAGCCTGCTCTGCTTGCTCCTTTACCTCTTCCTTTCTCTTTCCCACCGCCAAAGCGACCAAAATAACAAGTGCACCCAGTAATAAAGTCAGGGCAAAAAGTGCGGCTATCTCCATGTTGAAACGTATGCCACGTATTTTTTTTACAACGCTAACAGTTAGCCCATTCTAAAAAGACAATGCGCATGCGCGCCAGATTGTCGCGTGAATGGTGGATTCAAGGACATTAAACTCAGCTCGTATCCACCAGGATTACCAAAAAATAAAAAAAAGGGATTCGTGAGCTTCAGATCATGACCTCAAATAGCACTACTGGCAGAATATTGTTAATATTTAGTACATTCATTATGCTAATTTTGCTCCGTTCATTAAATCGATTTGGAAGGACTCGCCGAAGATTTCCTCCTAAAAAAACCGACGACGGTTTTTAGAAATACATATTTAAATGGCGCCCCAATTCTTAATATACATTATGGATTCGCCACAGGTTCAGTTTGAAGGAAACATAAAATAATTTTATAATCTTAGTTTGTGTTGCAGATTTCACTGGTATGCATAAAAGTGTGATTTTTGATTTTACACAAATGCATCATGAACAACCAAGTTAGCCTAGAGGGACACCTAGAGGACAGGAATGGAACAGTTTACATCACTTAACTAGTATTTTTGATACAACTTCATGCTCAAATGTTGGATAAAAAAAAAAAATATTTCTAAATAAAGTTTTCCTGCTTATTGGCTGTATTTAAATCAAATGTTGAAAACTGAAGCATTATCACATTTACAGGCTCCTGTATTTTTTACAGATGTTCAACATGCTATGATAGTAATAAGCATTAAGTAGGCTACTTTTCTTCGACATTAGAATATTTTGCCTATTGATCACAAAATACATAAAAAATTACCCAGAAATGAAGTTACGTTTTTATGCAGCAACATTTGAAGTGGGAAAACTGCTGAGGGCTGCAAAAACAAAGACTGGTTAATATATTATAAAGGAGAAAATGTAATTCTGTTTGAAATTATAAAGTTCAGTAAAGGTAAGATGAAAATATAGCCAAATAGTCTTTTAATTCAGTTTATCTGGAGGTCAGAACCTCTGCCAATTAAAGTTTTATATTCCATTTGATCTTTTAAGGAATATATCTAGTCAAAATATCCACTGTGGTTGAAAACATATAAAAAATGTAACACCCTCTTTCAGATTGTTACCAACTTGACTTTTTTGTGGCGATACAAAATAAAATAAGAGGACATTTTTCTGGTCACTGACACTTTAGCACCGTCTTTAGTCCTGAAGCATTAACACACACTGAAAATAACTAAATTTGAGTTACAAAATGCAGAACTGTCTTCTCTTCTGTTCAATGTCTTATTCAGTTATGGAAGATGACAGAAAAATATTTATGTATTAGAATGCACATAGAAATGCATCTCTAGATCTGACATTACAAAATCAGCTATTGGAGCAATTATACAGCTACTTTATTTGCCAACTTCTGAATCAGTTAAATGTGTAAAGTAAAATCTAAAATGTACTGATAAGTTGGTTTAACGTTTTTGAAAAATTCTGAATGACTTTAATATTGTTCTTTAGGATCACATGAGGTCTATTATAAACTGAGAAGATGCTGGACATCTTGCAAAGCTGATCAGACATGGGTAACCATTTCATTTTCCAAACATGGAAACCTTCCAGATAATCCAATATGTTCTGACAGAAACCTAAAAAAATCATTATGAATTTTAAAACCCCACCTGTGTGAAGGTCCTGCTGCCATGAATCACCTTCAAGGATCACTTGGTGACATGGGGAACATCAGCCATCTTCATTCATATCATGCAGAATCTTATCTAAACACTGGATGTCTGTTAATAGTTGAATACAGACAGCTCTTTCATTTTTACACATTTTTATGTTCAATTTAACAAAGTGTAGTCCTACAATCAATTCACTTAAAAATAAATCAAGACACCAATCACCCAGTCTCAGAAAAACACCCAAAACTTAAGAGATTTATGTTAAGACTGAACATTCAATTATCAAACTCTGATTTTATTTATTCAGGAAAAAAAAATGCCATAAACTAACTCAGATGCTATTCAGGTCTCACAAAAAGAGCGGTTATTACTGAGAAAACAAACCATTTTGATGAAACAGCCGACCTGAAATAAAGACCCGACAAAAATGTCCAGAAAACATGGTGCAATACATTAAAAACAAACTCCTCGTATCCCAACACTTCAGCCAAACGTGAGTACACAACTGTCTCAATCCAGTCCGTTTGAAAACAGCCTTGCGTCAGGTCAACATTGAGTAAACCACTGTAACAACAACATATTTGAAATCGGGAGTAATGAATTGTGCAGATATTTTGAATCCATGTGCACAGCTCAGTAGCTAAAATTGAAACCCAATCCATCAATCAACAAAACATTTCAGTGCCTGGGATTAAAAACAAAAAGAGGTAGTCTGGCACAAACAAATACATCTCAGCATTTAAAGGTGAAGCGGAAATCACAGATTCTTTTCACAGGCATGAAGTTGAACAGTTGGCTTTGGTTTGTCTGCACAGGTCAGAAGTAGTCATCCTAATCACAAACTGACCCGCTACTTACATCAGTGTTGGCAAACGCTTCGGAAAACAAAACGTAAAAAGGGAGAAAAAGGAAAAAGGCCATCCATGGGAGGACTCTGGGAATGTTTACTGGTATGAAATCAGAGCATGAGAGCCTGCTAAAAACTACGTTAAGACATTAAGCCGAGCTGCACCTTCAGTGCAGAAACGTCATTCATTCATTCTTTTACAAGGTCAGAGCGCCAATTAAAAAAATAATTTAAATGTAATTACATTTTCACGCATGTACCTCATCTGAATCAGCTGTGCACTTCTCTTATTCAGACTCGATGTGTTCAAACATTCGGTAACATACAAACCAGAGATCACGTAAAAAAATAAACGTCTGAGTCGACACTCAGCCGTCTCCTCTAAAGCAATCAGTAGGAGTGTCTGTGTACTGTGACGAGGAAAAAGAAACTTTGGATATACTTCTGTTCAGAACCAAAAAAAACTTGACTGTTCTGTCGTTCTTCAAGTATAGCACATTGTTGTGGATCCTTTCTTCCTGCTGAGACGTTCCCTTATTCAGGCAGCATGAACTCAGGAAGCTGGGGGGAATTTAACTCCTCTGCAAACCCAATGGTCTGGGCCAGCACGTACAGGACAGGAAGGAAACCATGAGGGGATGGTGACAGCCCGATTGGAGGATGTTGAAGCTAAAACCATGGAGCCGTATTAGTCTGATGAGCCATCGTCCTCTGAAAACGGCGTTGGATGCGTTCGAAATGTTGGCTACTTCTTCCTGTTGTGCCGTCGCGCCTGCAGCCTCTGGCGAGCTCCAGACGGCTTCGATCCGGCTCCGATAGAGAAGGTGGGAGTCGCAGGGGACCCTGGGAATTACATGATGGAAAAAACATTAGAATTAAGATGAAAATGAAATACTTGTTCACATTTGGTTCTGATGGAGAATAATCAACGGATTTAACTACTGATGTCTTTCACCTGGTGACATTGTTTTGCTTTATAGCCCCAGGATGAATATAAAATAGGTAAATATTGAACAACTGGCTGGACTGAGATTCTTCCAGACTAAGCTGAGAACTTTCTGCTCTTCAACCATCAGAGGACATTAGGACTCCCAGAATTCTGATCCTACTAGAACTCCAACTGGCCGCCAATTTGACAGGTGGCATTTTTCCAGATGGAATCCAAGAGTAGTGATTTCATTGACTTAAAGGGTTCCAGTTTGTCATATTAACCAATTTTGGATATTTAAACCTTAAAACAGGTCCAATATATATTGTTTAAAGGCTGTATTATATGCTATTATTATTTGTTGTCTAACTTTGTATTAAAAATAAATTAGTAAAATAAAGGAGACTTTTTATACTACACAGGTTTAAAGCTTGAAATTAATATTTTATTTACAGAAATTGATTACTCCCGCACTTTTTCCACACACCAGCTTTGTGCAGCGCTGACGCAGCTGGCAGTTTTCTTTGCCTTGCCAAAGCTGGCTCTTCTGCAGTGGAGGGGTTGGTAACAAGTGGCTCCCTGGGGCGCGTGTGGTTGACACCCACTGTTTTACCAGTTCAAGGATAAAATCTCTGGGTGAGACGGTGACGTTCAAACAGCTCCCGAACAAAACCAACGCTTTTATAGCTGCTATGTCTAGGAGATTGTAAAATACAACCACAGGCCCCCTTCGAGTTGGAGCTTTTACAGAAGACTTTCTAATCATCTGATCCAGAAAAACTTAATGCCAATCTTTGTGTGATTATTGTAGATCATAGGCTCTGGTTTGCATTTTGTGCACCGGCTGAGGTGTGGTCAGTGCTATACGAACCTTGAACAAAAGTTTTGCTATTGTCTGATGGGTAACTGATACATCTGCCACTTCCTACCAAACAGTCTTCATCAGTCTTCCATCTCCATCCGAATAGCTGTCATCAATATTTTTGAAGCATTTCTAAAGCCTGTTTCGCAGTTATCTTTCTTCCGAAAGCTATTTTTCTGTATTAGCCAAAGAGTTCCAGAGATTTCTTGGTAGAATGTTGGTTGCTAGGTAACGGGGGAAGAATTTACAATAAAACTAATAGAGCCATCAACATATCAGCTGTAGGAGATAGAGGTAAATGTATATATATATATATATATATATATATATATATATATATATATATATATATATATATGATCATTTAAATGTTTCTACATAGGGAAAAAAATATGAAAATGGGGTAATNACTGCATGCTAACACCGATGCTAGTGGAACTAGATACTAACCTGTTTGAGCCTCCTTATTACAAACTTCTCCGTAGTCAAGGTTTAAGCACTAATATTACAAAAATATCATATATTAAATATGTATCTTTTCTGATTGAATCGTATTACATTAATCACCAAAGTTGGATCAAAAAGTTCCTTTAAGACCAGTTATCTTGTCTCTAAATGGACTGTATCCACTTCTGGTATCAATCCGCCTAAAGCGCCATCACAATAATAAACGTTTCTTTTTTTATTTCCTGAGGAATAAACACATTCAAATTTCAGTGCAACCTGAGCTCTGGTTTTGAAGAAAAAAAAAAACAGCAAATCAACAGAGCACATAATTCGACTGAAATTGTTTATAACTGAATATTTATTATTGATAAAAGATTAGTTAAAAGCTAAAAATGGCAGCCGGCAGCTGCTTTTGATGATTTTTTTTATCTCGACCTAAATGGATACAGAAAAAGGCCCATCATTATAACCTACCGAAGGGTACAGGATTAAAGCCTTGGACTGGAGTTGCAGGACTTCCGAAGGGAAGGGGGCCTGGAGTAGCACCCTGGCCAAACGACGGAGTCGATGTCCCTGCAGAAAGAAACGGCACAAAACTCACACTTACACAACTGCAGTGCCTACAACACATCAAATAGTTCCTCCTGCATCATAAGGCGTGTCATTTTAACATAGAACAGCTGAAAACTTCAGATCAAACACCCCAAATCCTCAGGGCCACAATTAACCAAAAAAGTTAAGGAATATATGTCCCAATAGACCTTTTTCGTTTACAAAACATTACCGATATCACATATCATCCGTACTTTTATTACTTATTTTGTGAAGAATATTAGAGGCCTGATCAACAGAAACTTTAAACAGGAGAAGGTTTCTTTCAGCATGCTAATATTGGAGATTTTAGATACAGATAAAATCTGTTATTACTCTTTTGGCTGCTATCAGATCCATATATGATATCAATATGGGATCAGGACTTCTCTAGAAACAAAATAAAAAATCTAAAGAAGAATAGGGCAACTTATGGATACAAATTTAAGATTTACATACATTACATTCACAACCGTTTGGAAAGTTTAAAAGGACTGAAATGTGAACTATTACATTTTGAGCAAAATTAAAGAACCTTTCAGAAACCCAGATGGTACCCAAAGTAACAAAATGGGACCTTAGATGTTTTTATTGCCATAGCTGTAGGGAAGATTTGTATTTTAAGTTTTTCCTGAAAGAGAAACGCAAAAGGTCTGATTTCAAATTAAAAAAATGGCTTGATAGCAACTGCCACAATGTATATAAAAAAATGTTAAGCTCATTCAAAAAACTCACCAAAAGCTGGTTTGTCAGAAGCAGCAGCAGCCCCGAAGTTGAAGCTTCCCATTTGTGGAGCAGGATTGCTGGAAACTGGAGTCCCAAACTGCTGGCATGGCATACTGGCTCCAAAGTTAAACCCACCAGTGGCAGCGGGGGCCGATCCAGAGGGAGCCGGCTGTGGGGCGCTATTTCCAAACGCGAACGTGTTCGAGGAGGAGCTTTGTGTCTGCGTCACTGCACCAAAACTTGGTGCAGCTGGAGGTTGAGACGAGTTGGTGCCAAAAGCAAAACCAGTGGCTCCAAAAGCTGGTTTAACTGGAGTCCCAAAGCTGGGAGCTGCAGTGGTGGTAGCAGTGTTAGCAGCAGCCCCAAAGCTAAAAGGAGCTGGAGCTGAGGAGGCGGTGGCGGCGGGTGTGGATGAAGCTCCACCCGTACCAAAGGTAAAGGAGGCGTTTGGAGGTGCAGCAGAGGAGCCGAAGGTGGACTGTGTCGCTGGTGCTTCAAACGCTGGCTTTCCAAAGGGGAAAGTGGACTGGGTGGTGGAGGTGGGGGCAGCAGAGGAAGTGGTGTTGGCCATAGCAAAGCCTCCAAACGAAGCAGTGGTTGTGTTTTGGCTGGTTGTGTTCTGACCGAAGGAAAACACTTTAGGAGCCTGAGGATCAGGCTGCGTGCTTCCAAAGCTGAAGCCCGTCGTATTAGAGGTGGTGGTTGTGGCTGTGGATGCAGCACTGGCTGCTGCAGTGGTGGTGGCTGCAGCCCCAAATTGAAATGTGTTCCCTGTGCTAGAGGGCTGCGTCGTAGCAGCGCCGCTGCTGGTTGTGGATGGAGCAGGCCAGTTTCCAAAGAGGGATTTAGCCACTGGTTGGCCTGCAGACTGGGTAGTTGTGACGGTGCCCAGAGAGGCGGTGCCAGCAGCCGTGTTATTAAACCCAGAGAAAGAAGACGGGGCGACGGTGGAGCTACTTGTTGTCAGACTGAATACCGAGGTTGTACTGCTTGCAGAGAGGGTGGAGGCTGTGGAGGTGGCTGAGACAGGGGAGGGCTGTGGAAAGATGGGCTTGAAATTGTGGAGAAGAGGTTTGCTTTCTGAAGAGGCTGCAGCTGAGGAGGTGGTGGTGGCGGCAGCAAAGATGGGCTTGAACCCCGCAGTCAGAAGAGGGTTTGTGGTACTGACAGGCTGGGAGCTGCTGGCGGGGGCAGCAGCGGTGGAGGCTGAAGGAGCAGAGGTTGTGCTGAGCTGGTTTGACAGCCCAAACAGGGTAGGTCCTGTTAAGGAAGCAGCCGGGATACTAGTGGGAGCTTTGGAGACCTGAGCCAGCACCTGAGTGAAGGCAGACGGTTGGCTTACAACACCAGCAGAAGGTGGTTGAGACTGAGAGGCAGGGGGCGCTGTGGGGGCTATGGTGGATGTTGTCAGTTTAAAGGTAGGTGCCGATGCAGGTGTGGCTGATACAGACGCTATAGAGAGAGCAAGAAAAGAGGAGAATGATGAGACTAAAGTGAAGATCCAGGCCTTTCAGAATTTACATCCCCTAAAACGTTTCAACAACAAAGAAGTCCCATGTATTAGCAGGGGCCTCATGTATAAAAAGTGCTGTTTTATACCAAACGTTGATGGTAGGGAGCAATTTGTAACCTTTCTACAGAAAAAAAACATCAGATGTGCTGACATGCTACAGGATAGTTTTCCTTTATAATCCCAATCTTCGTAAAATAAGGCACAGAAGGTGAAACTACTTGGAACGCCCAGTGTGTCTATAAATGAATATGTAAGGTAGTATAAATAGCTAGAAGGTAGAGTCTAAACTCTGAATTTTCTCCAACCATTATTAATCCAAGTTTCATAATAATAATAATAATAATTGAACTTTATTAATCTCACATTAGAGAAATGAACCTCTGCATTTAACCCTTCCCCTTGGAGCAGTGTGGGGTTAAGGGTCATGCTCAGGAACCCAGAGTGAAGGATTTGGGGATTGAACCGGGTACTTGCACCCTTCTCAGAGCACAAGCGCACTGCTCTAACCCAGGATGCCAACACTGCTCCAATTAAAGTGACATTTTGCTTTCAAAAACTAGCTTTGCTTTTTATCCTCCCCTCTGTGAGGTGACCTGTGGTCAGCTGTGAGACATGCTGGAAACAATGTTTCACAACAATTAAAATATATATGCAGCTAGTGGTATCACACAGATAGCTAGCTTATCAGTTATAAGTAGAAATATAAGAACAAAAAGAGATAAACCAATGAACTCTGAAGAATAAGTAGGGAATTATTAAAAAAATTAATTTCCAAAAATCTAATCTTTATAAACAAAAAATTCTATCAACTGATTTTGACAATGAATCAACTGGCCCTACCGGAAGCCTCCTACTGCCCGTCCTAGTAACCACAACAACAAAGCTGTCAGAGAGAACTTGCCAACAAAATTCAGGGACATTCATTACAGCCATCATACAAATTACTGAATGACATCCGAGACTCACTGAAGAAACCTGCTGAAAATAAAAGTCCGTCAGCTCTATTTGGTTCTACAAATCAAGTCCAAACGGTTCTGTCTGCAGTTGAACTGAGCGCAATTAATAATGCTCGTCACTTTAATGATGTTTCAGGCTAAATGCTAAATATTTAAAATGATTCAGGATGATAAATAAACCCAGAGGCCAGTCCTCGTAAACAGAGCCTGCCAAACTGCAGATAGCACCTTATCATTTAAGTGCAGGTATGGAAACTTTTTTAAAGACCATACATTTTTCTTTTCACTTTACGATAATTCAACCCCCCCTAAAAACACACTAAAGTTATGATTATAATGTGATGAAAGGTGGGAAAGTTTGATGCCATAAAGCAGTGTGTTATTCTAAGGATAAGAAGCATACCTGTGCTTGTTGCTGATGTGGAGCTAGCAGGGATGCTTATCTTCATCTTCAGGGCCTCCAGCAGAGTGTTGGCAACTGCAGGGGCTGAACTGCTGCTTGGGCTGGGATCTAGGTTGATTACTGGAACGGCGGAGCTGGATGTGGGCAGAGGGGCTGCCAGGAGGCTACTCAGGGTGGTGGTGGTGGATGCAGCAGGCTGAGTGGAGGTGGGTGCTGCTGGAGATGCTGACTGCTCTGGTTCTGGGGCTTAAATCAAAAAATGAACACCAAGGTGAAACAGAAGATAAAGACTAAATCTGACCATGTTTTAAATTAATACAGGAGCTCACCAGGGGTCTCCAGGACCTTCTGGATCTTACTGATGGCTGCCTTCTTCTCTTCGTCAAGATCTTTAGCGGTGATGGTGTAACCCAGCTCAGGGGGTGGAGGCTGAAAGCAAAGATATTAGAACTAAAAACACATTTTTCATGTCAAAAATTTAACTCAGGTCCAACTTCCAACATTTGCAATTCCCTCCTACACTCCTATACAGCTATGCCAAAAGCAACGGCCCTCTAAATTTCTGAATGAATTTCCCTCCTATTCACAAATTTCATCAATTGTCATTTAGACTTTTAAAAGGTTTTATTGAAGTTTCCTTTAACCTGCCTTCATTCATCCAATCACAGAGTAGGAGTTTGTTTAGCAATCTGCTCGATGAACCAGTCAGAGGGAAAACTTTTTAAAACTTAAACAGGCAGTAGGGAGACATTTTTAATCATATAAAGGTTCCAGACACTGTAGAGCTGCATGATTAGAGGTCCCTCACTTTTCTAAACTCACATTTCCACAGTTCTACTGTTTTATGGCCTCTTTTAAAATAATTATTTACAACCTATGGCAGCTAATTCTACAGTGCTTCAGTTTTGAACTGAGAAATTGGTAAATATAACAGGGCAAATGGCTGGATTAACAGATTGAGGAAACTTAAAAAACAGTTGTTGTTTTTTTTGCATGTTTTACTTTTTTTATATTAGACTCAGAAAAAATGTATCCAACCAAATGTTGTTCCAGACTGGGCAGGAATCCAGAAGACAATTAAAATACATTGTTTTAAGTTCTAAGTCTGAAGATTTTCAATTCCTTACCAGAGTGATATGATCATCTCTATTGCTGGACACCAGCTGTATCTTTCTTTTTCTCTTCCCACCACTTCCTGTTGAGTCCAGTGGAGTTTTGACTGGGAATTTGGGGGTTGGAGTTTGTTTTGCTTCAACATAGACAGTGGGAAATAAAATCAGGCAGAATAACATCCATGTTTTTAATAATGCATGTGTTCATTATGCTGGATGGATAACAACGCCAGCAAGGACAGAATGAAGGCTTATTGCATGAAAATATATATATACACTTCATTGTGAATAGATGGATTTGAATAATTAAAGTTTATCAACTGAGGTACAGAGCCAAAAGCAGAGTAAGGTGGATCAGACTTACAAGTGTCAGGCGTTTTATCCAATGTGGTGTGATCTGACCTCACAGAAGATGCTGAGCTGGGAGACTGGATGTCCTCCTCTCTATTGATGAAACCAAAAGTTAAAAACTCTACATTTAGGATTCACGTTGGCACCCAGACATTAACAGACCTGAGTCTTTTCGAGACTCCATCTGGAGTCTGAGAGCGAGATGACTCGGGGCTGGACAGAGGAGAGCTGGGAGCAGAGGGTTTCTTCCACTGAAGAGGCAAAACAAAGATATGAGAATCGAGTACTGGTTTGATCTCTGAAAGGATCACAGAACTGAGGAGAAGCAAACCTGACTGAGGCCAACCGAGGAGCTGTAGGAGCTTTGGATGGCGTTTCTCCTGCTGCCAGGGGTTCCTCTTGGAGCATGGATCCCAGTCCCTGAGCTGATGGACGAGGTGCGGGACCTCTTCATGGAGGTCTCATCGGTCGCCGACGTCATGCCTCTTTTTAGGGTCCCTGGTCTGGAGGAAAAACATTTAACACAGTAATATTGGCTGTTTTCATGTGAAAAAAAAAACAGATTTTCTTAAACCCAAATCTAAAAAGCTCTAAGATCTTTGATTGTTTCTTTTCAAAGTATCTACGCAAAGCTCTACTATTAAAGAATGGCGGAAGTTCCAATATTTGTCCGACTTCAAATATAAAACCTGCAATTAAACAAGTGGGTGGATGAAAGATAGAAAGGGATCCACCAATTAGGACTAAGCAGGATTTCTCTAGATCTATAGTCTAAACATTGAATTTGTCTTTAACACAATGTGACTCACTTGGGGACCAGCTGGGATGGAGCTCCATTGGGCAGCAGAGGCTCAAAGGCAGAGTGTGCACTTCCATCGCTGTCATTACGCCTACAGAAACGGGACAGGTCAGAGAAAATGCAGAGTGCCGTTTTAACTCTGAAGTTCAACATTACCAAATGGAATCTGTTTGTTTGCCAAAAACTTAGTCAAGGGATTAAATATTCATGAGTAGATTTAAGATCTTAAGATGTTTTGTTCCTCCAACAAAGCTACATCTATCATCCAGCTTTTCTTCAGAGAACGGGGAAAAAAAAAAAAAATATTACTTAAATCTGAAAAACATCATAAAATAAAAAGAGCTCAGGTGACACCTTCTTTTGCTTTTCTGCGCTGTTGTGAAGCTCCTGTCCTCATCTTCTACTTCTCTCTTGCGACTTTCCTTCAGCACCCTCAGGACGCTCTCTCTGGAGCAGGGGTCTGCAGGGGTGCGGGTCAGCCCAGCACAGCTCAGATGATTCACACTAGAGACCAGACCACAGACAGAACAGATCCAGTCAGCGTCACCATCAAGAGTTGTTGGAGATGGATACTAATCAGAACACTGCGTCACTAACCTGGGGTTCCTCTGGTCGGGCCTGGCGATCTTCACTGTGACAGGGCTGAGGGGAGCCGGGGAGTTACGAGGACTCAGGACATTCTTCTTCCTAAAGCCGTCCCAACTGACGGGGGGAAGGAGACCCACTGAGGAGACGCCCGGCTGCTGCAGAGGGTAGTGACGCTGAGGGGTGATGGTGAACCTGGCCGTGGGACCCGGTGGCTCACTGTGAGGAACATGATGAGGAGATAAAGGCCAGGTAAATATCACCTCCGTCAAAAGAAAAACATGCAGCTTGATAGAATGAGGTGATGATCAGAACAGGACCCTTTATTAGGCTGTAATTGCATTTTGGGATTTTAGATTAGTCAATGCAGACAAAACAAGATGCTTAAAAACAAAAAAGCTGAAAACATTTCAACTAGGGCTGCATCCATCCATTTTCCCAAGCGGGGTCATGAGGGGTGCTGGTTCCTATGTCCAGCTGCAGCTCATTATTTTTTTTCAAATCTATTAATGTGTTGACTATTTTTTCAATTAATTGATTAATAATCGGAGAGCCAAAGGTTCCTTAAAGAAGATTGTTTACGAATTTAAACCGGGTGAAAATAAAACTTCACCTTCTGGATAGAGCATATTGACAGAAAAAAAAAAAAAACACTTTTTTTTTCTCTTTCTTAAATGCAAAGTTTTAAAATATTTTTTTTACAATTTTTATCTTATTCCTGCTCCAAGTGGGTGGCTTTGTCAGCTTAAGTCATGTTTTACAGTCTTTATTCTCCAGTTAACAATTAACTGATTAATAAATTAGTTGACAACTATCAATAATCGATTCATCACGATGAATCCTATTAGTTGTTTCAGCCCTAATTTTAACAGGAACAAACAACTTAATTTACAATATTAAGGTATTCAATTCTTTAGCTCACAGATACTGGGAACCGCAGTTAATTAGTACTAGAATAGTCTCGTAGAAAAATATTTCTTATGAATAAAAAGGAAAAAAAATCCAAGTGAGCTGTAATATCTTGTAAGCGATTTGCTACAACTCTTTTTAGCACTGTTTTAATTTTTATACATTTCAAATAATCAGGACTTTATTCTATTAATGTATTTCTAGATTTCTTTATTTTTACACATATGAGGAGACATATCTGTAACTTTAGGATAACACAATAGGTTAAATACTGAAAAGGAATACGTTTACTAGCATCAGTACCGCCAGGTCACAGCTTTATAAAGGCCATAAGAAAACACTGGTCACAGAATCTGCACTGATGTTACTCCAATAATATAGATCATATACTGCTGACTAATGACAAACCATTCCACCTTGTATTGATTTATTTTCAGGGCTCCACAAACAGGATTCCGTGAGGGATTGCTATTATTACACACAGAAGAGCTGGATAACACCTGTTAGAAATCCAAGGCTTTAAGGACTGGTGGCTCTCATTACCTTTAGTGAAACTCAGAAAAAACTATAACTAATACTTTGACCCGGAGGTCTTCAAAGGGGGTCCATGGAGGTACTGCATGGGGGTTGCGAAAGTTTTTGTTGATTACATTTTTTTTAAATATATATTCCCCCCTGTAATTTTTTTCCACTGATTGATATGTCTTTAAATTCACATTAACAGTCATCAGTCATCAATGCACACATTCAGCGAAACATGGGAGCTCTTTCAAGCTGGGCACCGTTTCATTCACAACACCTGTACCATTAACCAGGAATCAGAATCAGAAATACTTTAATAATCCCAGGGAGAAATTACTTTCGTTACACGACTCTATCTGTAATAGAATGACTATAGGACGAGTTTGATATAACACAATTTCATACAATATATATAATTAGGGGGTTCCAGCTCCATATTGCCGTCAGTTGGGGGGTCCTTGGCTTGGAAAACGTTGAAGACCCCTGCTCTAAGCTAATACAAGTGCAGTGTGTGCGATGTAAAGGATGACAAGGAATCAGAAGGAAGCAATGGTGGCTACTGTGCTGCTGCTTTTCTGAATGTTTGAAGTCACAAACTGAATCAGGGAGAAACTCATTTAAACTATAACCCTGGCCAAAATCTGATTTCAGTCAGGTTTTATTTCCAACCAAGCAGTAGAACACTAGACTCCAGTCATCTCATCCAGTGAGCCTAGTCTTAACATGATGAATGGAGTCTGGTGTGTTATAGCTTGGTTGGAAAGAAAACCTGCAGCCACCCAGCCCTTTCTGGAACCAGTTTGACACCCCTGGATTAGGGCATAGAGCTTGGTATCCTGAGGTTGTGAGTTCGAAACCCACTCCCACAGACTGCCACCTTGCTCCCTCAGCAAGACCCTTAACCCCCACACTGCTCCCAAAGGGGATGGGTAAAATGAATAGAGTTAATTTCGTTGCTCTGTACTTGTGACAGTGTAATGACAATAAAATGCTGGGGGGGGGGAAATGTATGTGAATAAAAAATACAGATACCCGATCATTGCCAGTGGATAGGATTACTTTACGTGGAAAAAAATATGGAAAAAGGTTAAAGTTCATGCAAATATGCTCGGAAATAATTGTATTCACTGAGTTTGGAGCTTTATACATTGCATTAGTTCACTTTTAACAGTATGGATGCAACATGTGGAAGTGGAGAAAGTTTAAGACCTTACTGTAACTTTTCAAAGGAAATCAAAGTAACAACATCCAAGTCTAAACCTATCATGTTTTGATTGGCTTGATGGAAACAAAGACAGGTTCAATTGTCGTCATAATTAACAACAAAAGTTACTATTTAACTGATATCTTAGAGGATTCAACCATTAACTCACCCAGGTTTTACTATAACATTCTGCACGCGACACATATTTGTAACTAAAACTGTAAATTCCGCCATTAAATCTTCATCTGAAATGATGAATGGGCTAAAAATAAAGAGAAAGAGGCAACGTGTGTTTGTATTCGTGCTATTACCCAGCGAATGAAAGCCTCCTGTTTGGGGTGTACACGGCATGGTTGGGTCTGGCCAGCCTTTCCCGCAGCTGCTCTCGTGGGTTTCTCGCCGCTCTTGGCCTCCCAGAGTCGGTGCTAGGACTTTCCGGTTTTCCGATATAACTCCCCATTAGAAAATCCCGCGGACTGAAAAGAAACGAGTCGCTTGCCAAAGCTTCCCCCCGATAAATTCTGGTTTCACTGTGTCTTTGTGTTGAATGTCCCTCTGTTTCCCGGAGCTCACTTCTGTAGCTGCTGCTTTTAGGTCTCCCCCGTGCAGCCACCGACACGCCGGTCGTCTCCCAGGCCGGAAACCAACGCCGCAACACGGCTGGGACGTTTAGCCCAACCCGAGGATTCGGGCCTAGCCTGGCGGGAAGTTGTTCTCCGCCGCGATAGTATAAGGCAAAACAGCAAACCACTAGAATTAAAGTTGCGTAAATAAAGGTAGGTATATAGTAAAAAACTAGAAGAACTAGACCTAAAACAGTCAAAAGCGCTAATTGTTTCTCTTTAGATGACATGGCGGTAGCGCGCCGCCCGACGACTCTCATATCGCCTCATGCTGCTTAGGAGGTTTTAGTGCATCAGCGCCCTCTACCGAGCAAATACACGCGTCACAGTCCTCTATCAAAACGTTAAAAACGATAAATACATAATATAGTTATTTGTAAAGATATCTTCGAATAAACTATATCTAAAATGTAGACTCTCTTGCTTAGCTTTATACGATTTATTACTCTAATTAGTGTCGGACTTGAGATATATGGTTGACAGTGTGCAGAGGACTGTAGTGAGTTAATGAAGATCATTAGGTCGTTGGTTCAAATCCAGCTTGAAATAATAATTTTTTGTCATACTTTCCAGAGTAGAAGACGGCTGGAGAAATAATGTTTTTTCTTGCTAGGAATCTTTAAACCATTTTGCGATGCAATCCCCCACACTAAGCATGCTTGTAGCGACAGTGGAGAGGAAAAACTCCCTTTTAACAGGAAGAAACCTCCAGCAGAACCAGGCTCTATGTGAGCGGCCATCTGCCGAGGCCGACTGGGGTTCAAGGATACAGAAGCAGAGATACAAATTTTAAAATTATGCATGCATATAAATATACATACTGCTAAAAAATAAAGAATAAAAAAAAAAACTCATAAACAACACAAAAGTACCTCAACTAAATCAGAATCTCCTGTTCGGAAGCAACAAAACCATTTTCACACACTGTTGTGCAACTAGAATAAACAACAGGTGGTAATTATTGGCAGTAAGTTAGACACATTCAATAAAGGATTGGTTCTGCAGGTGGGGACCACAGACCACGTCTCTGTACAAAGGCTTTCTGGCTGATGTTCTGATCACTTTTGAATGTTGGTGGTGTTTTCATACTTGTGATAGCATGATACAGTCTCTACAATCTGCACAAGTGACTCAGGTAGTGCACCTCCTCCACGATGGCACATCAATGCGAGCTGTGGCAAAAAAGGTTTGCTATGACTGTCAGCAGAGTCTCCAGAGGCTTGGGACACGACCAGGTGACTGGAAAGTACATCAGGAGATGAGGAGGAGGCTGTAGGAGGGCAAAAACCCAGCAGCAGGACTGCCACCTCTGGCTTTCTGTAAGGAGGAACAGGAGAAGCACTACCAGAGCAACTAATGTGCATATATCTGCACAAACGGTTAGAAAACGACTCCATGAGGATGGTATGAGGGCCAGATGTTCACAGATGCGGGTTGTGCTCACAGTCCAACACCGTTGAGAATGATTGGCATTTGCTAGAGAACACCAGGATTGGCAAATTCACCAATATTGCTCACTGCTCTTTGCAGATGAAAGCAGGTACACACTGAGCACATTTTTCCAGACATGGCAGAGTCTGGAGACATTGTCGAGAGGGTTATGATGCCTGCAACATCCCTCAGTATGACCGGTTTGGCAGTGGATCAGTAATGGTGTTGGTTGGGATTTCTTTGGAGCCCTCCATGTTCTCACCGAGGTAGCATGACAGCCATTAGGTACCGAAATGAGATTCTCAGACCCCTTGTGAGACCATATGCTAGTGCGGTTGGCCCTGGGTTTCTCTTAATGCAGGACAATGTTAGACCTGATGTAAATGGAGTGTGTAAGTAGTTCCTGCAAGATAAAGACATCAAAGCTATGGACTGGCCTGCCCATGTCCTGAACCTGAATCCGATTAAACATATTTGGGACATAATTTCTTGATCCATCCACCAATGTCATATTACACCACAGACTGTTCAGGTCTGGGAGGAGATCCCTCAGGAGACCATCTTCAACCTAATCAGGAGCATGCCCAGGCGTTGTAGGGAGGTCATGCTTGCATATGGAGGCCACACACAATACTGAGCCTCATTTTGACCTATTTTAAGGACGTCACATCAAAGTTGGAGCAGCTTGTAGTTTTTTTTCCACTTTAATTTTGTGTGACTCCAAATCCAGACCTCCATTAGTTAATACATTTGATTACCATTGTGATTTTGTAGTCAGCACATTTAACTTTGTACAGAAAAAAGAATTAAATGACAATATTTCATTTATTCAGATCTAGGATGTGTTGAGTGTTCCCCTCTTTTTTGAGCAGTGTGTGTGTATATAGTGCTTGTGTGTTGAATCATTTTATGAATCCAGCTAATCTAAGAAGTTATTGAGAACAATGAAACGCTACTCAAACGTTTTTTCTTAAATTGACCCGGGTTTCTTTCCCAGGGTTGCAAACATAATTTGGATTAAAGGAGTTTCTCACTTCCCCAATCTTTAAAGTGGGAGACAAAAGAACATGTTATAACACTGAGATAAATGTTAATTAATCTTTATAAGTAATTAAATTGCAATATAGAGGCCATGAGCTTCTCTATCTAGTAGCTATTATCAAAGTGTTTAAAACAATGGGAACGGTGACAGAGTTGGACAGGGATCCATCCATGTTTACTTCCATACAGAGTGTGGATGGTAATCATTATTAAACATACATTTATTTTCTAACTTTAAAAGAGTCATATTACATTTAATGAGTTATTTTTTCTCCAAAAGCATAGCGGTAAACCAGATTGCAAATTTAGGGACACATACCTTCATTTTTGTGAAATCCTACAGTCTGATATAATCAAAGTATTTTCCCATAATGGCCATCTTTATCACAATAACCGACTTTATTTCTCTGTAAATTGATTATAATCAAAGCAAACATCACTGCAAAGCTGCAGCCAGCTTTGAGCATCTCACTTAATCAAATCTGCATATTCACAGGGCAACTCAACTTTTGTTAGAAAATTTAATTCCACATCCAAATTTATTCATCTCTTAAATTCAAAACTGTCCTAAGCTGTAAAAGAGCTGGACATTATCATTTATTTTTAATATAACTGTTTGAACTGATGGCGCCTTCATTAATGTGGAAATTGTGCCAGACACAGACGTCTCCATTTCTCCTCCCTTCTGAATTTTTCTTTGATCACATAAGGAAGTGGTGTGTTTGACATGTTACCTTAAAATCGGAAACTTATTTAGGTTAGATGCATTATAAACTAATTAACTCACTCATAGAAATTTAACAGTACAACCTCATGAACCACAATTTTGGAGTTGTAAGCATTTAATCCCAAACGCCATAAAGGCTGATCACATCATCAAGGAAAGCCTGCAAGGAAAATATATTTTCTACAAATTTAGACAGGGTTTGTTTATTTCTTTTGCATGTGAGGAAAACATATGTTTATTTAGTAAAATAATAAATACATTACAGAGAAATTCTGCATCATTTCGTTTGCAGGAAGATGTCTATAGATGTTGAACTTCAAACGTAAAGCCCAGAAAAACAAAAAAACAAGAGAAATGTAAAACAAACAAACAAAAACAAAAACAGATTTTGATTAACCCTGAAAAATTAATCAAAGGAAAACCTCTGGTTATAGAGGCTCAGAGGAAATGATGCAGCTGAAAAACACAGTTATCTTTGTAGAGAAGACTGGTTCCAACTCGCGGTTAGCTCCGGTTTAGAAAATTTCTCATGCAGGAGAAAGTTTTAAAGTAGAGAAGTGAGGTTTTCCACTGAAAAAAAAACATTTAATGGATTCTTCTTGGTGGTTTTATTGTTTATTTGATTTTGGTTAAGGCAGCAGCTCTCCGCTCCGTGTTCTGAAACAGAGCTCGAATGAGACCCTTCACCTCCGAACTGGTGAACTCCACGGCCAGCGGACCCTTACCGTCAGCCCACCTGTGAAGAAGAATTCCAGAAAAATAAAACAAATTGAAATCATTAAGAAAACTAGTGGGTTATTTTATTTTATTTTATAAGTTATTTTAGATAATAACTTTATCAGGACATACACCAAAAAACTTGGTCTAACACACCTATATTTTTATTTCCAATATTTATTGTTAAAACATATACATTTGTATAAACATAAAGTTAGTTTTTTTGTTTTTTTTTGTAAAGAAAATTTCACAAATACCACAGAACTAATAGAATCTACTGTTGAACGGACCAGTTTTTTTTAATGTAAAATAACTTATTTAATGTTTAAATGCTTAAAGAAAAACACCAAAAATACATTTATATCAATGTTTTTTTTTTTTTTACAGTTTTCAAATATTTAAATTTAAATAAAAAAAGCAAAGAAAATACCAGAAATCATGCTTTCAAAAAACAATCTTTGCCCTGTGGGTGCTTCTAACCTGTCAACGATCTCTTGCAGATTGGCTCGCAGCACGATGACAAGCTCCTTAAAAGTGCTCCACTTCTTCACGTAGAGAGGCACCTCCTCCTGATATTTCTTATTCTTGTTCTCCTCAGCCAGAGGGATGAAAACCAGCGGACCTTCCTCGATGATGGTTTGGCATAGAGTATGGAGGTGCTCCCCGTCTTCAGACGAAATATCCTGCACAACAAAAAAAAAAAAAAAAAAAAAAAAAAAAAAAAAAAAAAAAAAAAAAAAAAAAAAAAAAGAAAGAAAAAGAAAATGAATATGGACTATTCCTGAGATAATACACAATTTTCATGACAAATTGCCTAATTCAAAAAAGGGCGATACATACATGATCAATATTTGGATGGTTTATTACACCTTTTAGAACACAAAACAGCAAATAAAGCCTGTAAGAAATGTATCTTTTTCTAGCCACACCTGGAAAATGATATCATATTCCAACCTTTTCCACATTATTTTGAGTCTATATTGACATAAATATGCAGGTATTCTCTCACATAATAGCTTTAGATTTTATAAAAAATATATTTTGTATGGTTAAGAACTATTTTGTAAGTCGTATTTCATAAATAATGTATATATAATAGAGTGACCAAACGTCCGTATTTCCCAGGACATGTCCTTATTTCACGTCCTGTCCCAGGCGTCCCGTTTTTTTTTTTCAGAAAATGAGGAAATGTCCTGTTTTTTTAAATTACCTTCATTGGACCATTACATTTACAGGCACTAGGGCACTGCGCACGACGCTACGTGTGACGTAACCCCTGAGCTGCGCCAGTGCGGGCAGCCCTGTTCTTAATCAGAAGATAGATTGCGTGGCTGTCAGTACGCCAACAACATGCAAAAGCGCAAATGTATGTTTACTGACGATTTACAAAAGAGTTTCCCCGCTTTCAGACCGG
>NW_015150741.1:177449-192425 GCF_000732505.1 Cyprinodon variegatus
TTTAATAAATACTTCTTGATTAAAATTATAATTTGTTATTGTATTTATTGCTGTTGACTTTTTCTCAAAAAGCATTTTTAATGAATCAACTGTAAAGATGTTATTGTAGGATTACGTAGGCCTATGTTAAGTGAGTGCATGCCACAGACATCTCTATGCATGGGAACAGAGATATTTTATGTCTCACTGAGACATAAAAAAAAAATAATTCCGAAATCAGAAATTAAAACCTCATCAACAACTAGTGTGATCAGAGCTTAAATTTAAATTTATAGCTGGAGACGTGTTACCCATTACATACCAGTAACACCTAAAAACAAATGGAGAAATGAATGTAAAGGTAGTTAATGTAAAGAAGAAGAAAAAAAATAAATCAACAAACCTCAAGCATCATAATTTTGGTAATAATCTCTGTGATGGCCGTGTTGAGCAGGTTGCCCATGGCTTTACAATAGATGCTGACTGGAAGCACATCCTGCCACACTGTACCCAGCTGTTTCAGCTGATGAACGACCTGCAGAGACGGGAAGAAATTAGTAAGTAACCAGAAGCTGCGCATGAATGAAACATATAACAAAAAGAAATAAATCAAACTGTTTTGGTCATAATTTTTAATGCGTCAAATGAAAAACAATACTACCCTTTAATAAATTTACCCTTTTCCCCGTGCAAAACATTCCTCTGCATTTTACATGCAGCATTAAACAACTATAAAGGGATTTTTTTTATTCCCATGGCTGCAGCCTCATATAAACCTGCTGCAGTACAAAACACAACAAAACCTACAAAATTAGACAACTTAAAAATGATAAAACAAATTTCCCAGACCATTGAAAGTCTCCGTCCACCCACCTGTCTTACTGCTTTGCTAGCTGCAATGTAGCTGTCTTCATCATCAAGGTTGCAGAAGTTGTGAGCAGTGGCTAGTCTTTCAAGAAGCTCCGCTCTCTGGACATTCAGCTGAGCCAAGAAACACTGAGCGCCTAAAAAAATGAAATCAAATAAAAAAACAAAACAGAGAAGAGTCTGAACCATGTGTAGATTTAAAAGGAGAATGCACAATGAAGATTTAGGGATTAAAAGACAAATCCAATATGCTTCACTAAATGTAAGGAAGAATGAAGAATATTCAATGGGAATGGATAGAGAGACAAGATAAGAAAGATAAAAGGAATAAAGGATGACAACAGACGAATTAACTAATGAATGGATGAATTGCTGAGAACAGCTGAATGAATAAATGAAGAGAGAAACAAACTAATGTGTTGATGGATAAACAAATAGACGATGGCCTCATTGAAGTGCATCCAACTGGCTGAAGGACGCGTGATTGGATAAAACAAAACTGGGCGAAAATCAATAGGTGAAAAAAAAAAGCATTCAGGATTCTGCAACAAACGTTTCAGCGATGCGCTGCGTGGTGCCAGGCAGGTGGCTGTTGTAAACTTGGGCCATGGATCCCAAAGAGGAAAAAAGAAAGATAGGTGACGAGAACAGATAATTCAAAGAAGAATGGCCTCATCAATCATTTGCTTTCATTACCAATGAAGAAGGATTGCCTACATGTTTGCTTTTTAATGAGAAGTTGTCAAATAATAAAAAAAAAAAAAAAAAAAAAAAAAAAAAAAGAGTCATTTGGAAAGACATTTCCAGGGAAGGCATGCTAAATTTTGCAGCCGACCACCAAGTTAGGAATGAGAGAAAAAGTGCGATTGAAGAACTTCTGGATAAATGACATGAGTGCAAAGATAGATTTAAGAAGTGGATTGTAACTCGCTGTATGCTGATGAAGATTCTTAGTCATCCAGGTCATAGTCATTTACAAAGAGTTAAAAAAAAAAAATAAGCCACTGGACTTTGTTTCCAAGTTTGAAGATGTTTCGCTTCCCATCCAGGAAGCTTTTTCAATTCAAAATGTCAGAAATATTATTGAGTTCGAGGTTTTATAGAGTGGACCAAAAACAACGCCTTGTTTTGGCTTAGAAAACATGCAAATTGAACCAGACAAACGGGTCCGCCCCTTAGTATAGGGGAGTCGTTATGGGTTCTTTGTTGACCTGCATTACCCTAACTCCACCTCTGCTGCTAGTTTTGTTGCAAGCATGGAAAACTGTTTACTGATCGAACAGGTAGAGCTCTGATGCAGGTATGTGAACTTCCTTCCAGTTTTCAGCCAAAACCTCAAAATAAAAATAACACCAAAAATCTGATTTCTTTATTGTTTCTATTATTTCATCAATGCAACAAAACCTAATACATACAAACCGAGCGGTGGGCGAGCGGTGAACTTCATCCGGTGAGGGGACTGCGTATACTCACGCAGTGTGTCGCAGTTAGCTTGTCGCAAGTATGATGCAGATATTTTTGATTTATGCCCAATTTTGAAGCGTGGTCTGCACTATCCACGCCACAATGCAAGAGGGACAATTACGAACCATCTACAACCCCTCATCCAACACCGGATGACACAGTGAATGTTCCCGAAAGACTGGCCGTGGCGCTCCCCGTTTCATCTTCAGGTGCAAACCAACCGACCATCGCAGAGCTACAAACTAGCATCCTGCACGGTGTCTGGGATAGTGTCCGAGTCGTGCCAGGCGTTGTGGATGGCACAACAACCAGAGTTTCTGCCATTACCCACACCAGCCATGTGGGAAAACATCGCAGCTGACTAATGGAGATTGTGGAACTTCACAAATTGAATTGAACTGACCAATCAGAGGCCTCCTTTCTCTCCTCCATGCTACGCTATCTGCAGCACTGTCTGCTGTCACCATCAATTTTGGGGAGGTGCACCAGAGTGTCTGTGGAAGGGGGGGCGGTACATATCTGCGTTAACTGCGACGCAGACGACCTGGTTTCTGGGCATAAACCAGGCTTTAAACCTAAAGCAGAGAAAGATAAACATTTAATCATGAATGCTTATTAAATATTTTAGCCCATATAGTCCTTTTTTATAGTGGGCTAATACGCTTAGATCCCACAAAGCCATACAAGGCTTATATAAGACTTTCACATTTTTGTGGCTCCAGGCAGATTTGTTTTTTTATTTTTTTGGGTCAAATATGGCTCTTTGAACATTTTGGGTTGCTGACTCCTGGCCTGGAGAAACATATTTCTTCGTCTATACACATATGCTGATCTAATTTTTCCTGATCTATGGCTCACCTAGTTTCCTGAATCCAGGCACCATGTCGACAAACGTGGCCACACCCTCGCCCAGAGGCTGCGGCAGGTGTGCCCTGAAATGGTGACCCAGGGTGAGCAGGTGGTGCGCCAGGTACATGCAGTTGTTGTGCTGGACGGCGGCAAGGTGGGGAAATTTGAGCAAGTTCTCCCTGGAAGGAATCAGAATGACAGAAGGTTCATCCTCACAGGGACATTCCATCACCTGATGGGGAAGCATCCTTACTTGTGGTACGTGGGGACGACATCGTGGAAGAGCTGGAAAATGTTCCTCACGGTGAAGAAGAGCTGCAAGGCGCTGAGAAGATCACACAGAATTATTAGTTGGGGGTTTGTCCCGTTTCATTTTAGCTGATTTTTGTTTTTTTTAACGCAGTAACATCTCTGAAACTGACCACTGTGTGGAGCTTCCAACAGCCTCACACAGCGTGCTGACTGCCAGCTCCATCAGCTGCTGCACCGACTCGCTGATGCGACAGGCTGGCAGGCGCAGACTGCAGGCAGACAACTGTTTCGAGTTCTCCATCGTCACCTCTTCCTTCACCACCTCCTGCTTCACTTTCACCTCTGAACTGGGAGGAGGCAGCTTAGGGAGCCGCAGCTTCGACTCTGGGTTGATCTTACAGAGGAGAGAAGGAATTGAAGCCAATGAGTGAAACAGCAAATCCTGACTTAACGGGGTCTAAAGTGAGACTTCTGCATTCATTTTGCATTAAAAGAGAAAAGTCCCCACATATGTTTAAAATAAAATACACCATGAGTTAATTACACTAAAAAACATTAAAAAATAAACTGCAAATGAGGAAGAATTAAAAATGTTTCCTGCATCTGCTCTCCCCTTAATTATTTTCAGAATCATAAATCCAGCTCAAAGATGTTGAAGTTCACTTTGTTTAATAAAAGAAAAGACTAGATTGGGAATGTTAGACATCATGCTCAAATTAAACTTTAATTTGTTGTTGTTTACTCCCATTTTTTCCAGCTTCAGAGTTTCAACAGAATTGATGCAACAGTTCGAAACTTGCAAGAAAACCAAATAAAAAACAAAATTTAAATAATTATCATTAACATTTATTATAAAAACTAATTGTAATATCAGCAAGACTAATGTTTAGAACTAAAAACTTATTTTAAAGTTCAATGAAAAAAAGAATTAATTCTGGAAACACAAATGTTTTACATACTTTTCAGAATGCAGTAGGAGGAAAAGTCAAAACTGACAACGACAATAAGAATCTATCCATGATATTGATAAGGAAGTAGTTAAAGTCTTGCCACAGAGTTGATACCATGATGTTACAGTTTAGGTTTGCTGTGAATCTCCACTACTGACTGGTCTGATGAAGCCCCCTAACAGCTTTTCTTCCAGGATTGTTCTGGTTTCACGTTCTTCTACACTCTTATTAAAGCAGACCATCTTCCAGTCACTGCTAAGGGCGCCACTAAGCTTCAATATGAGGAAGTTTGTGTTCTAAGAGATGCAAAGATTTTTGAGAGATTTTTCTGATAAAAAAATAATAGATTGTAGCTATATCACATAGTGAAATGTAACAGGATGTCAATATTAGTGTTTTCTTCTTGCACTGGCAACTGCTCAGTGAGAAAAGTTTGGGAGGCACTACTTTGAGTTTGCTGATCACTGAGATTGTGTAAAGCGCATGCATTGCCACTCCATCCATTTAACATCCGTTGTTAATGTTTAGTTATATTACTAAATATGTGTTTTTGTTTAAATTAAAACTTTTGTAACATCTGTTATCATTGCTGTTATTTTTTATCGAATAAATGTAAGAAGACAAAGCAATATCTGCTCTAAGATTATAATAATAATGGGTAAAAAAAACGGTCCGATACTTAATACTTCTGACAGGGACTCAATAAGGGCATGCTGTTTAAAATCTGGTAAAGTGTTTTTTTCTTTACAGCCCTTGTTGAGAAATATTAAAAACAAATCTTATAAATGAGTCTTTTAAATCTACAGCTCTGTATTAACAGATTATAATCCTATTTTCCCCTCTGACGATCTTCCATCTTAGATAAACATACTTTAACTGTGTTGTGCATCTTTGAGGTCATGAGTTTGCGTGCCGCCACAATGACGTCCCTGCACTTCTTGCTGGCAAAGTGACAGTTGACATCTCGGGCGTACTTGAGCAGGTCTGTAGAATCGGCCTGCAGGTACTCCATGCTCTTCAGAGCCTTCTCAAACTCCTCTGTCTCTTTAATCACCTGCAACACAAAGAAATGGATTTAATCAAAAGGAAATTCATATAAGCAGCAGAGTTTCAGTGTTTTATTTTTTTTTGGGAACGTACAATAATGTATTTTTCAAGCTCGCTGCTGTTGTTGGGTATCGAGTAGACCAGACACTCATGGATGATGCACTTTGACAGTTCCTCCCAAATCAACTCTCCAAGGATGGTGGAGAGCTTTTTATCCTCGATGGGCACATCTTAAGAAACATGAAGCAGGTTGATTTAATCAAGGGGGAAAAAGTAGAAAAAAGAAAAGACTACTATTTATTGCTCTATTCTACCTAGGAGGTGTGAGTGTAGCGTCTTTAACACCAGCAGCAGTTTCTTGTAGACCTGTGAAGGTGTGGATCGCTCCTCATGGTCTTCTGATAAACACTCCAGGCTCAGGATGGTTCCCTCGCCCTGTTGCTCTGCTACCGTCAGCTCAAGAAAGGGGTGCATGACCAACGGCTTCAGCATGTTCTTCAAAAGCACTTGACCTAAAAAGAGAAAAAAAAAAGATGACATCCTAGGATTGGACATGCAGCGCAAGGAAGAAAATGCAAAAACGAATCTGTCAAAATTACGTTCATCAGTTTTGCATTGTCCAGTCAAAGTTCCAGACTTTTTGTGGATTACATTTTCATCCTAAAAGTCCAGGTGGTAAAAATGCAGTTATAATCAGCTCAAAGAAAACCACAAATTCCACATTTTAGAGGGAATATATGTGAAAGAATAACTAAGGTATTTTGCAACCCTTGCACAGAGAAGCATGGAGATACTAAATGTTCTGAATTTGAGATCTTATTAGGAAACGAAAGCAAATCACTTCCACATCTTTTGTTGATGCTCCTGTAGTATAACCCAGTACTGGGCACAATTGAAAATTATAATTGATGAAGTGATAGAAATTAGAATACCAACCCATTTTGAAGTTATGTATCTCAGGAGAATTGAGACTTGGTTAAAAAAAACCAGACAATTATAAATTGCTTTGAATTAAGTTGTTGGCGAGAAAGAAAGTATTAACCAGAAGATGGTGAAGTGATCTTGTGCCAGAAGTGGATGAATGGATTGATGCTAATTGATGTAATGCTAACCATTTACAATATGAAAAGGTTAACTGCATCTATTAGACTGGAAATCGACAAATTCAACAATATCTGGAAAGGACTAAGCATATAAAGCAACATAGAACAGATTTTGTTTAGGGGCTTTTTGGGAAGGCTGGATGTTTATTTATTGTAGGAGGGACAAGAATAATGAAAGGACATTTACAATATAAATAATGTCATTAAGAGTTACCTATACCAAACCCTGGCTTACTTAAATTATTTTATATTCTGTTTATTTTGTTTACCTTGTATGTTAAAAACCTAATGTCTTATTATAAGGGCACTCAAGGAATTTTGTTTGTGAAATAGACGATAAAATATAAAAAAAATCAGCTCAATAAGGAAAATGAATAGATGGAAAAAGTCACAAATCAAATCACAAATCTAGAAACTGATATCATCATACAAAAATTAGAACTAAACTCAATGCTTTTGCATTTTGCACCATATCTATTTATTCAATTTTACACTGCTCTGAACCTTCCACATCAATGCCTTTTGCACCATGTCTCTCCAAAATTGTTTACATTTTGATCACTGCTGCACTTTATGAAGGGAAATGTTATTTTTCACTGCTCAGCTGCTCATTTACTATCGGAAAGCTGTGTGTATCGAATTTTTTTTTCGTATACAAAATTAATTTACATTATAAGTCTAAATCTTTAAGTCTAAAAAATATGAATGGAAGAAAAAAAAAATATAGATAGATGGGTGACCAAAAGAATGGATAGATCTATTCAAACCTGGAAAACTCCTTCATTTCCAGACTGAAAATCAATCTGGCTCAGAATAAACACCCAACATAACCATAGAGCACCGTCTATTTATATGCGCATATTCTCTTACTCTCTGAATAAGAGAAAATCTGAACCGGGGCGTCAGAGCGAGCCTTTCTTACTGAAGAGTTTGATTTTGTTCTGAAGGTCTCCTTGAACTGCTAGAGCCTGGAGGACAGAGCACAGCAGAGGGTCCGGCTTCGGTTCCAGGTCTTTAGTGCAGACATCAGTCAGCACCAGCTCCGTCTTATGGAAAGCCTTTGGACCTCCAGAGTCTAAAGACAACAAAAATAAACCAGCCAGTTGAATTCTTAATTGCAAACAACAGTTTAGGTAAATACTGAATTTGTTCCTCTTTACATCAATGAATTTATTTCCTTAGCCTCACCCTTGGCTGCTGGTAATCTCCAGATGACGAGACGCTTCCACTCGTCTCCAAGGTGGTAAATCAAATTCTCTCTCTGCACTATAAGCTCGGAGCTCAAAGAATTGAGAAGTGGAAGCTGGGATGTTTTCCAATCCTTCAGGGAATTGACTCTTTCCCTCGCCTGTAAAGGAAGAGGATGAGAGACGAAGAATCTCATTAAAACACCCTTATTTCCAGTGACACGGTGGGAATTGGCAGGTTACTGTTTTTTTATTTCATTAAATTTATTTTATTTTTTTCAAATCAAATTGTTTTTTTGTTTTGTTTTTTTTTTTTAAGTTAAAGTATGTTTATTTAAGGTGGAAGATCATCAGAGGGGAAAATAGGATTATAATCTGTTAATACAGAGGAAATTCCTTCTTGTGTTAAAACACAAGAAGGAATTTGCTCTCATCTGGCATCTTTTCCAATTTTAAGTTTTGGAAAAGATGACTTTTTTTTTTTTTATTATATCGAAATAAATATATCTTTCATTTCCATCTTTTGTAATCTGTATCAAGGTTGCTATTTTCCCCATTACTGTAAATAAATCAAAGCCATTTGAACCTTTTTGTTCACACCTGAATCTTTCATATAACACAGTAAGGAAGGAAGGGCTACAAGGAGCTCTTACTTTTTTCAAACAGGTGGCGGCATCCACATACTTTTTCTTCTGTAAAGCTTCGTTGGATTCCTCCATCGCGCTGTGAAACTGCAGCAGAAAAAGGAGTTTAGATGATGAAACGCTCAAACAAGCAGCAGCACATTTCAACAAACACAGCGTACCTCCTTTAAGTGTTCGAGCATTTCTATAATCATAGTGTTTTTCTCCAGCTGCTGCTTCAGCTTTAAGTATTCGTTCCCCGCCACTTGGATGTTCTGCTGCACCTGGATCCATAGAAACAAAAGGAATAACAACCACTGTGCAGCAAGTACAACCTATCCTATTATTATTGAACTTATAAATATAAACCATTAATAAACTATATATCTATAATTAAAAAAACATATTAATAATGACTTAATCATACCTCAGATTCGATGCAATTTTTAAGATTTTCCATTTCTTTAGTGACCGTTTCAACCTGCAGCATTAGGTCCTCTGATGCTTGAAGGTTTGGTAAAAATTCACTGTACTTCTTGTTCATCATGTCACACATTTCCTCCTGATAAACAACATCAAAATATGATTCACTGTACAGTTTGTTCATGTGATCAGCAGTCATAAAAAATAAATAACCTATTTTTGACAGATAAGGTAACTAAAAATAATGATGAATGTTGATTCTAAATGTGTAAATGATGCATTCAAGGACACCCAGATGTTACAAAGAAAACCAGCAAGCAACAGTTAATAAATAATAAATCCAATGAATACTAAACCAAATTATTATCATTTTTATTAATAAAAGACTACTTTTTGAGAATAGCTACTTTAAAACTCTCAGCAGACCTTAGCTGGCAGTCAGGACTTCACAGCAATCCGAAGTTCTAACTTTATTGAACACTAACAGTAGCAGATGCTAAAGCTAGTTAGAAAAAAACAACTACCTTAGTATCTTCCACTTTCCGGGACATCCTGCTTATTTTACCGGCCAGGTCCTCCTTCTCCAGCTTCCCGGAGCTGGCGAGCACCTCGGTTACAAATGAAGCCATACTGCAAAGTAATGTTATACTGGGTCAACAACACGGTGACACATCGGCAACATCAGTCCACCCGCGCTAACTACTACTACGTCATACCCGCCTGAGCTGCTTCTTCTGAATCTCAGTGGACGCTGGTAGGAACTACCGCCCCCTGCTGGACTAAAATAAAGAGCGGAGGTGAGAAAAGCTCCTTATTAATGCCTTTGGACTGTTCTTTCTCTTGGGTTGAACGATAAACGGAAATGCTATGATGCTTTTCAAAAAGAGAATTAGGAGCCTAAATTTTTCAATAATCAAATTACAGTGTAGTATTTTATTTGTTATTTTTTTTACTCTTCTTTTATTTTTATACCCTTTCCTAAGGTCTACATTTGTGTGACCACTTTTGTTATAATCTTTGGCCGCTGTAACACTACAATTTCCCCATTGTGGGACTTTAAAGGAATCTATTCTATTCTATTATCTGTAAACTCCAAAAAAAACAAAAAAAAACAAAAAACAAACAAACAAAAAAATGTTTTACTTATTTATTTATTTTGAATGCCTATGACCTGGATGACGGATAACCTTCACCAGCATTATTTGTAAATATTTGCTAAAATGCTTCCTGGTAAGGCAGAAAAGAAGTCTTCTTATAGTAATGAGCAAGGGTAAAGAGAACTTCGGGTTAAATGTTTAACCCTATTAATCCAAAATGGTGGACTTCATTTAATCTGGTTAATTTAATATAAAAAGCTGGCTTTATATATAGTCTATAAAGTTCAAATAGTTTTGACCTTGAATACATTCCAAAACAATCTGTAATATTTTTGGGGGATCACTGTCTTGTTAAAAACAATATAGTTTCTGATACAAGTATTTCAGGAAAGGGATTTGGAGAACTGGTCTTGGACCCTGTGATGGACCCTGCACTGAAAACAGACACTAGAAATATTCTGTAAAACAAAAACGTCACTGGCTGAGGGGCCACAGGCACTGTCAGTGGCTCTGGTTGTGAGACAAGCCCACAGCATAATACTGCCACCTCAAACAAAGAAAAAACAAACAACAAAACAATATGGTTACACACATTGATATGTACGCTATTATAAACAGTACCCGATGTATGACATCACACACAGGTCTTAATAACGGCTTTAATTTAAAGCATTTTTAAATTTTATTTAATTTAAAGCAGTTTTATTGAATCTGTGCATGTTTCCATGAGGTGCAATGCATACAGACAAAAGAGCACATTACAAACCATTCAAAAAGGACAGAATAATTTTATTCTACAACTGAAAGTGTTTTTATTATTATTATTATTATTATTATTATTATTATTATTATTATTAGAATTAATATGAGTAAAAATCTAGTTTTGTTCCTTTTCTTTCATTTTTTTTTTCTTTTCTGTTTTTCCTGTTCACACTTCAGTCCACTTGGTGGCGGTAATGATCCTTTATAGCTGCTGTGCCAGTGGCATAAAATAACAGAACAAATCTCCATGGAAACGACAACTGTCCTCTCCTCTCCTGTTCTGTGCTAAACAAGCGGAATGTAATTTTCTTATTTGTGGTGTCTTTTTATAGTTTTATATTGATGTCGTTTCTTCACAGTGTTATTCTAAACGGTATGCTTTGCTATAAGATGTTTCTGCTTCGCAAGTGTTGAGTTATTTTATTTATTTATTGATATATTTGAGCAAGCTAGCGTAGCTGCGAACCCGAGGCGCGTGTCTGTGAATGTTTGCTAAATAGATGGCAGAGCGCTGGAACACAGACACTGGGGACGCAGTTTATCGCTCCCGGGATGCCGTGAAAAACTTAAAAATAAAGTAAGGAAAACGCTGTTAAACAGTTTCATTTGGAATGAGATAGCTTAATGTGAATAATAACGGTGCATATGGCATCCACCTCCAGAGTCCGTATCCAGCGGGTGACTTCAACAGCTGACATATCTCAGCACCTCCAGCATCAGGTTCTGTCCCAGAAAGCAAAGGGGGACATCGAGCTGGAGACGCTCAGATCACAGGACCACTCAGGTACAATAAGTACTGAAGGGAGATGACTAAAGATGCATTACAAGATCTTTTTGTCACTTTAGATATACCTCAAAACCATCTTGAAAAAAAAAAAAAATGAATGGATTTAAGTAGTTTTTCATCTGTCTTGTTTCTATTGACAGGTGATAATGAAGAGGAGGTGGTGGTTGGTTGGCAAGAGAAACTCTTCAGTCAGGTAAAAAAAAACTGTGGCTTTGTCCCACCTATGGTTAAATAACAAACAGCTGCAGTAAAAGAGGGTTAATTTCTGTTTATGGTAGTTGGACAAATGCTATGAATCAGGGGTCTTAAAAGTTTTCCAGGCTAAGGACCCCCAAACTAATGGGGAGTTGGAGCGGAGACCCCCCTAATTATCTATATTGTATGAAATTGTGTTATATCAAACTGGTCCTATACAGAGATGTCAAATTACGAAGTACAAATAATTTGTTACTGTACTTAAGTACACTTTTTAGGTATCTATACTTTATTCCATTACTTATTTTTCTACTTCTGACTTCTACTCATTACATTTTCACACAAGTATTCTAATATTTTGCAGATAGTTTCCCCATTTTCCCTCAAGCACCAGATAATACACTATAAATTTAATAGAGGATAGTAATCTGGCAGGTTTGGCAGTAAGGCAAGGCAAGTTAATGTGTATAGCATAATTCAGTACAAGGATGATTCAGCATGCTTTACATGAATTAGACCATAAAGTAGAATAAAATAAAATGTGAATAAAAGCAAATAAAGATAAAAAACATGATAAAACAGCTGTTGAAAAGCAACCCCACACCATCATCCCTCCGCCACCAAGCTTTACTCTTGGCTCAGTGCAGTCAGACAAGTACCATTCTCCAGGGAACCGCCAAACTCAGGATCCTCCATCAGATTCCCAGATGGAGAAACATGATTCGTCACTCCAGATAATGTGTTTCTACTGCTCTGGGGTCCAGTGGCGCTGTGCTTTACAGCACTGCATCGGGAGCTTTGCATTGCACTTGGTGATGTGTGGCTTGGATGCAGCTGATGGGCCATAGAAACCCATTGGAGCTCTCTGTTCTAGAGCTAATCTGAAAGCCAAAGGAAGTTTGGAGGTATGTAGGGACCGACATTGCAGAAAGTGGACAGCCTCTCTGTGCTTTAGCATCCACTAACGCTGCTTCATCAGTTACATGCCCACGACTTAATGGCTGAGTCAGTGTTGTTCCCCAACACTTCCATTTACTCATGATAGCTGACGGTTTCACTAATGCTTGTAACAGCAGTCTGTATGGCTAGGAGCTTGATTTTATACATCTATGGTCATGGAAGTGATAGAATACCTGATTCCTGTCATTTGGATGGGTGAGCAACTATAATGTAGCTCTTTCAAACATATCTTAGTGATCAATCTCAGTTTAGAAGCAAGAACCAAACCAGACTAAATGCCTGAAGTTATAAAAGGGTTGTAGTAATGGCTTTTTA
This sequence comes from Cyprinodon variegatus, assembly GCF_000732505.1. Classification (NCBI taxonomy): domain Eukaryota; kingdom Metazoa; phylum Chordata; class Actinopteri; order Cyprinodontiformes; family Cyprinodontidae; genus Cyprinodon; species Cyprinodon variegatus. Next base: position 190,310 of record NW_015150741.1, read on the forward strand.
ATCATGGGTACCGGATCGCATGGCGGTGAGTAACTTGAGCAATAAATTTGGGACTGTCCTGATTTATTCTCTCCAGAGTTGCAATTTTTAAATGTATTTTACAAAAAAAAAAAAATCTGTTATTTTGTCATTTCTTGGGTTTTTCAGGTATTGTTAAAGTGTATATTTAAATATATATGCCTTCAGATATGTCACAATAAACAAATGCTGTTAGTTTCCTTATTTAATTACTGTATGTTTTAATGACTTTCCCTCTCATTTTTCTGTGCTTGCGACTGCAGTATGAAGTGGAGCTGTATCAGAACGAGGCGGCCTGTCAGACCCCTCTGGATCGCCAGTACCACACAGAAATCCGGGCCTTCAACAAGAAGGGCCGACGCAATCAGAGGGTTTTTACCTACACCGATCATGACCGCTACACAAACTTCCTTCCACTTCACCAACTGGTAAATGAATTATTTAATGGACCCAAAAGAGTGCTTTCTCCATGAATTAAGTAATATTTTAAATGATGGTTAAAATTAATTTTGACTGTTTTATTATTGATAGTTTTGATTTAAGACATAGATTGTGTCACCTCTATCACTTTGTTTATTAGTTAAGTGTAGTTGACTGACAAATGGTTTCTGTAATGCAGACATTAAGTTTGTTATTTTGTCTTAAAAGCAGCACAATGACTTGGTCTCCACCACCAAATCAAGGCCCACTTTCCTGGCCGAAAGGATGGCCAGCGTCAGACACAGACGGCAGGAGAGGCGAACTATGTAGGAGAAAGTCCAGCTTATGCTTCAACATTTATCTGAAAAAAAATAAGAAGACAATTCTGTCTTACAATAAACTGGCTTTTTATTTTTTAAGGGATAGTAGTATTCCTAAATCAAGAATTATCAACTGGGATCCCACAGAGGAGTTTGTGAAGACCAGCCGGGTGGTGAATAACTCCATGCAGACCATGCATATCATGGGTGACTTGGGCCCGCCTGGAAAGTAAGACCAATAAAAGATCTCCTTTCACTTAGCATCCTGCATCAAAATTAAGGGGAAAATACACATTTATAGGTCTATACATTTGTTTAGTATTACTGTCATTTACTCAGGGATGCTAAATTTCAAATGTTGTAGTCCAAAATTACAATAGTAGTGACAGTTAATAATAATCTTGAGGAACCTGCTGACTTAATAGTTAATATGTAGCATAGAGATATAAAGGAAGCTGATTTGTTGTACATTGTTCTTCTGACAGCTGTTTATCATATTTGGAAACTGACCTGTGTTCCACTTTTGTTACCTTATTGCCTAATTAACGACTCACCGTCAGTGCTTATTATGAATGCCTTATTCATCAATCCTGCTGTCTCAGGTTGGGCCAGAAGGAGAACGAATGTTTGCTGGCAACCATAAAAACAGACGGCAGCGGAACGATCATTGTTAAACCAGACTTCAACAAAGGCAAAGAGCACTACAGGCAAGTTCATTACGACACGAGGAAACACACATAGTTCCCCTTTAGCCTCGACAGACGGACTGAATTACAAGGAGAGTAATTCAGTCTGGTAAACCGCCATCAACTCCATTTAGATCTCAGTGGATCAATCACAGCACGGGAGGAGGGACTTCGCAATGCGTGAATCTCAACACCAGAATTACCCATAATGCAAGAGTGCTTTTCTTCAATGATAGCCAGAAGATGGAAACTGCAATTTTGCAATGGAAATTAATGATGTATGGAGAGCACACATTACCGGTATATCCTTAGGATATTTAGACTTAGATAGATTTATTTGTCATTTTGTTTACACAAGTGTCAAACAAAAATAAATTTTGTTTAGAACAGCTCTCTGGAGAATTTCATTTTTTTTAAATGCAGCCTTGAAAAATAGTAAAAAACATATCAAATGTTAAATGAGGAAGTTATGTCCCCTAAAAAGCCGTTGCGCCTCGGGGCTTCCTCACGGTTCTTTTCCTGGGAGCAAGTTATTTACTACTCTTAACTCAAACTGGGTAAAACCATATAAAAAAAGGACTATAAAAACAGGAGTAAAAAAGTAACAGATCCGGTTGTTACAGGACAGAGAAAATGCTTGGAGCTTGCACAGCTGTGGGCTCAAAAATCACG
>NW_015150741.1:192895-205570 GCF_000732505.1 Cyprinodon variegatus
GACCTCCGTACACACCGTGACATCCACAATGTGAAGGAAGGCCCTCTACTCTGTCTAATCTGGCTAATAAAGTAACAATGCACATGATGTATAAAGCATAAACCTTACACAAATGTATTTAAAATACAAATACAATAAAATGTATTATTCAAACATTTATGCAAAATCGTTCACTGGAGCATGTCATATGGAGTTTTGCGTCACATCCGTAGTTAGCAAGCTAGTTCCTCTTAGCTTTTCTGCATACCGCCACAAACTCCATGGTGTTTTGCAGGGATTATGTGTGATAAACCACCTAAAGCAAACCCCAAGTATTGTGAAGAGAAAATAATTGTTTTCAAAATATTTTATAAATACAAATTTGGAATGTTGTGTGTGCAGTTTGAACAACTCCCACTACTCTGATACCCCTAAATTAACTCAGATACAAACGACTACATTCAGTCATCACCTCATTTTTCTAACCCAAATTTGTCTTATATAACCTCAGTATATAAACATGACCCAACATTTTAATTTTGAAGAAGCTACAGAGATCTGGCAAGCTATTGGCAGCCTAGTGGTTAGGGCATAGAGCTTGGAATCCCGAGGTTCTGAGTCTGAGCCCCACTCCCACAGACTACATCTATGGGTCTCTGAGCAAGACCCTTAACCCCACAATGCTCCCCGGGCGCCCCACAACAGCAGCCCGCTGCCCCCGAAGGGAATGGGTTAAATGTAGAGGTAAATTTCTCCAGTGTGAGATCAATAAAGTTTTATTATTATTATTATTATTATTATTATTATTATTATTTATTACTTTGGTAGGCTAATCAGTAATACTCAGTGGTTTTTTGATTTTGTATAATTTTTCTTTTAACCAGGAACATTAAACTTGGTCAGATGTGACTAGAGCTAGTTTCAGGACAAGTCAGGATAAACCCTGTGGAACAAGATTTTAAATTGGGGTGTAGCATACAGCCATTGTCTGGCCTCTATTCAGTTACATGAAAACCTGATAAGAAAATTCTGCTTTAAAGGAGGACATATTGATAAGATAAAATAGCCCAATCAATGTCTAGATCTAAATCAATTTAAGAATATGTGTCAAAATTTGAAAAATGCTTTTTACAGATGATCTCTATTTATTCTGATTTAGACTGTGCTGCTTTCCAACAAGTAACTGAAAAACAATTCCTTCACTAAATCTACAAGCTTTTATAATCATACCTTAAAGCATTTGCAGCTATTACTAGTGCAGAGGAAGATTTTGCAATGGGCAAAATACCCATGCATGTCACTTTAGTTTTTTTTTCTTTTTGCTGCATAAATCTGCACCACATTCTGTAAGACTGTTACACAAAATCCTAACAAAATACAGGAATGTTTTGGGTTTAAAATTACAAACAGGGAACCTGCTGCAATGGTAAAGTCAGAGTGATGCTTGCTTTGTTTTACAGGATTGTAACAGAGGGGGAGAAGAGAGAAGTCTGGCGTTTAACTCTGGAGAATGTATCCATGACAATGAAACCAGATGAACGAGACAGGGAGCAGAACATGTACAAAGATGTATGAGATTGTTCTTCTTCATGTGCCACATTGTTAACAACCAGGACTATGAGACTAACACACACCCTGGTGTTTGTCTGCAGCTGTATGGCAGGCATAAGGAATACCTCAGCAGCCTCGTTGGGCAGGACTTTGAGATGGTAAGAGAGATGTTGACAGAAGATATCCGTCCATACTGTCTGGACCCTAACATATTTTGGGATATTTAGAACATTAATCAATGATTAGCATAATAATGGATCAAATCTCAAAAGCAGATGAAATATTTTCTGCACTTTGTCCTCCAGCCTCCTGTAGGTATTCTACGTTACCTGCTGCATGGAGAGATAGGTGAGGAAAGGGTTTTGGATGGAATGATAGTAAACCTGGAGATTAACATGTAGACGTGAAAACTCCTGCATTATGTTTCCTCTTTCCAGTTTCAGCTAAAGGCTTTGAATATGATAACTTATACATCAACTTCTTCATGGAACTGCCGAATAGTGAGTCACATCTAATATTTTATACTTTTGTTTTTTCTCATAGTATTGGTATCTAATTGTACTGCGGTTGTTTCCTTGATATGTGTTTAAGATTGGTCAAGCTTACAATTCCAGCCTGTGTCAGGTGTTACCCAGACTTGCAAGACCAAATCGCTGGGGAAGGTCTGTATTACATTTTTGGATTTCACCGGAAACTTTTGAGAATCAGAGGAAATTTGTTTAGACCTAATCTTTTAAAATCTGCCAACAGGAAAATGTGGCTTTTTTCGGCTACCCATTCAGCTTCGAAGCTTTTTACATGAGTGAAAAAGAAAGTGAAGGTAAGTAGCCCCCCAGCAAAGGTTTGTCATAAAGATGGTTTTGGGTTCCGCATACAGAGCACATAATTGTTGTTTAAAACAAGGGATGATAATCCCATCTGCACAAACATTAATATCTAAGGATACAGATTCATGTGCTGTTTGTATCTCCCTTCCATATGCATGTAGTGCGTTTGGCGGGATTTCTTTTAAATAGGCCCTAAAAGGAGGATTACGACAAACCTCATTTGTTGTTTTTACATATGAACTGGATGTCTGGAGATTCAGGACATGCACTTTGCTAGAAAACAAAACCATTGTAATGTCTGGTGGGACTTTTCAAATCTGCTTAATTTCTCTTAACTCCATGTTTCCATACATTTTCCAATGTAAAAACTATAATGCAGGAAAACCAGTGGAAAATATATGAACTGTCAATGAAAACTTAAGCAAAAGTTTTAATTTTGGGAATCATTAGCCAAACACTGCTTTAGCTGTGCTTAGAATTTGTTTAGCTAAAACTCATATGCAGGTTTTAGCTATAAGTGCAATAAAGCGCATAAAAATGGGTAATGATGTTAAATACAGACTGTCTCTGAACAGAGTATCAGTTGTACATTCAGAAATCTTGATTAAATTTTTTTTCTAGTTGCACTGAACCATACATGTGTTTTTGTAATTGCAGAGTTAATTCCTCAGTGGCCAGCGCTTTATTTTAAAGTCCTGTCCCTTGACTCCTGGCAGCGCTATCGAACTGAAGGTTATGGCTATCTACTTTTCCCCGCTATGCCTGGTAAGACGCCTCTTATACAACCTGGTGATGGAGATTTCACACTACTATATCCGTACTCATTAAACTACAGAGCCTAAATGTGATTAAATATTTTATCATAGCATAAATTAACTACTGCAGGATGTGATTTAGAAATGAAGTGTTTTGTCCTGGTTGTGTGTATGTGTGCCAGGGAGGCACACGGTGACCTGTCACACGTGGAGACCTGTTCAGACGGGGACAGTCTCTGCTTTGAGGCGCTTCTTCATTGGAGGTTCTGCAGAACTTGAAGACAGCAGCTACGTCAGAATACCAGGGACATTTAAGGTAGACTCTAAAATTACAAAATGCAAACAGTCCAGTTTAAGGTGGGAGATATCCTTCAGTTGTATGTTTGATTGAAATGGATCAACAGCCTTTAAATTACTTAATGTCTTCTAAGAGGAAGTTTGAATGGAAACTGCTTTGTTCACGTGTAGTGTTTGTTTATTATTTAAAGCTGTGTACATCTACAAAAGTAACTACAATTTTTAAAACCATCCACGTTAAGATATTTAAAGACAATTTTTTTTTTTCTTGGTTTCAGGGAGAGAGGCTGAGTCGCTTCGGCTTTTCCACAGAAACCACAGGAAGTGTTACTTTTAGTCTGCAATGCATCCAACAAGCCAGGTGAATGCTTACTTTTGACAGAAATACAAGAAATATATTTTCACAGACAATACTATTTCGACAAACATGCAGATGAAGAAAACTCCAGCTTTTAACTGTTAATGTTTATATGAGTGCAATAAAAAAAAAGGTTAAATGTCAGATTAAACGTCTACATGCGATAGATGTTTTAATATTAGAATTAAATAAAATTTTAAAAAATAATGGAAAGTCTGTTTTAATGTTTGCATGTTTGATTTGTTCAGGGCCTTTGTTGATGCTGCTCACCTGAAGAAAAGAAGGCAGAAAGTGGTGGACCAGCTTGGAGGCTTTAGCCAACAAGGAACGGTCTGCAGCATCCTGGGTAAAAAACATAACAAAACGCTAAAGTAGAATTTCAGTTTTGATCCTGGAGAATCAGTGGTTTGATTTGCTGAAACCGTCCCTTCCTAGTGTGTTGGAAAGCGTTTTCTAAGTGCATATAAAGCAACAGAAATGACATGGCCACATCAGCAATCAATTCTGTGTAACAGTTCGCTCCCAGAGTCAAATTAGTGGTGACATAAAAGTTATTCTTTCAATGGTCAATAGTTGTGCACTGTAAGCTTTATTTTAACCATTCACCATTTTAATGATTTTTATTGGGATAATCTAAAATACTGTATTATTAGAAACAGATTAGCCTTTGTCTTGGTTGCATTATGTCATCAAACATTTTTATTGCTAAATTTCAGGTGTTTAGAAATCAGTTTGATGCTATTTTGCAAAGCATGTTTTCTTAAAGTGATTTGTAATATTTTTGCATCTGCTTGTTTCCTATTAGAGGCCTACCAGAGGGCCCATAAAAGGCTGCAGGAAGCCAGAGAAAGTCTTCCAAGAGATGTCCTTAACTCTACTGCCCAACCTCAGCTGGAATCGTCTGCATAACAGTCAAGATTAATCATGAATCATATAATGATTTGAGACAATTATTAGAACACTTGTACTAAAACAGCACAAAAGATCATATTTATCTTTTTCACTCTTCATGCAGACATAAGAATGGATGCCAGGATGAGTAACAGTGTGGTAAACAGAGGCATGAAGAGTTAGTTCTATTATTTGTTTCCCTTTTACAAAAAATAATTTGATAGGTAATGTTATTTTGGTCAAAGGGGCTGTTTTTTTTAAAAAACACCAGCTAAGAGAAATGTACTTGCTTTAGTTGACGGTCTTCAATTTTTAATGCAGTTTGTAAAGTTTTTATGAATTAAATGTATAAAATCACTGCTTTGGTTATCTTTTTTTTAATTTTTTTTCTTTGGGATTGTAGCCCTTTTAACCTGTTTTTATTTCTTATTAAATAAAACTATTTTTTTGCAGCAAAACTTAGATTAACATCACATAATCTATATCAGCTATGTCAATACAGAGACCTAAACCTTGATCTGAGTAGAGCTTTAAATATTTTTGTCTGCAGGGTCTTGTTTCAGAATCAATTGTCATTATACCCTGAATAGTAAGCAGATACTCTGAGTTTTCCTACCCATCTCTGCCCTACTTAGAACTTTCAATTTCAGACAGATAATTTCAGTTGGGTAACTAAACCTGGCATCTTAAATACCCTGTGTTTTGCATGTGTACATAAAAACCCCTCTTCAAAGGCACAAAGATAATGTGATTGACCGTGGCAACAGCAAGAGAGAAGCCTCTACAGCTCAGTTTGTGGTCACACCCTCAGGCCACTGGGGATGAGGAGGAACGGTGGGCTGAATATATATATTCAGGTTCATTATTTAAATGTAATGTATATATATTTAGACCTAAAATATATTTATTAGATATAAGATGTAAGAGTTAGACATAATATGTTGGTCTAGATATAAATTTAAGACATAGAAATAAATATAACATTCATATATAGAAATAGGTTATAACAGATTTAAAAAGTAAATACAGATATATATCTACATTAAACATTTCTATTTAACATTAGACAATAAATAGGAGAGAAAGGCCTTAGATTTGCAGAAAATGATGTAAATAACTGCAATGAAACGTAAAAAAATTGCACACCATATTTTTTTTGTGTGCATTGAATATGTGTCCAGGTGAAACATAACAGGCAACTACTACTGATGTGATTCCCCAATAGACATTTTTCACAATATTTCACACTGTACTGTACTGTACACTTAATAGTAAGATGGAATTGATCCCTGATGAATATTAATAAGTACTTGCTGAGGATATTAAAATAAGATGTAATCATTAAACTACATTTTAGAAAGAGTTATTCCCTTGTGTACAATAAAAACCTCTAAATGACCCTCTCCAGATATCTTCAGTCTATTTGCACTCCAACCTCAGTAAATTCTTCCAGTGATGGACACATAATTTCGGACACATCCCTGTGCAAATCTCATCTAAGAAGAACATAATACACGAAAGTAAATATTTTTTACTTTTTTCTTATTTTTCTTGTAATAATTTTTCACAAGATAAAGCTCCTTTTTTTCTGCTGAGACATAAGAACCAGGACATGCAAGAATTTACACCAGAATTTACTCTGGTTTGCCACTAACCCTGCTGTATGAAGTGGGGCCCCGTCCCCGGCAGTAGAAACCATAGTTGTGTTTCACATGAATAAACAAGTCAGACTCCTGCTAAGGCTTAAACCTTTAAAATGAAGGTGACACCTTTGCATTTTGGCAGAAAATCTCCAGACTTCTGATAAAAAATTCAAGATGAAGAGAACCTTTGACCATCCTGCAAAAATCCATATAGGAATGGTGTCACTAGAGAAAGATAAAAGGTTTGAAATTGTCTGACCAAAGAACAGAGCTGCATCTGGGTCCAAATCTTTTAGAATAACCTTGAAATATGGAAGGTCTGAAACTTTTGTAAAAAAAAAAAAAAAAAAGTAGACCTATAACCCAGACAGGCTGGCCAGCCTTAGACATAATTCAAAGATTTTAACTCACTTTTGTGTATATATATATATATATAAATATATATATATGTCGTTTTTTTTCCATTTAGATACATGTCATCAAATTTTCTTTTTGCTTCCTGGTGTGTAGAGGTGATGATTTATAAATATATATAAAAGCTATACACCCGAACACAATTTCTTTTTCAAATCACAGGCTATTTTAGGATTATTGGTAATTTTTCCATTTAACGCATCTTTATATTTTTTAAACTAAACTAGAAAACCTTAGTTACAACGGGAAGTTTAGGAATTTTCCCAGACCGTGAACGCACCATTCTCCATCTTCCTCCTTACCAGGGAAGGGACCAACCTTCGTCCTGCTGCACCCCATTGGAAATCCTTCGTGTCATTTATTCAACAGGCAAGTCAGTTATATTTTAATTAAATAACTTAAGTGAACTATTATATTCTGCGAGGTTAATGTTAGGCAGTGTGCCGATCTGCGTATGGTTTGACTGCGTTTAACGGCTTTCCTATGAGCAGCACCGATGATGCAAACTGGGCCGCTTTCTTTCCTCCACATTTTCTACCCTGTCATTTCAACACAATCTTTAACCGAAAGACGCCCCTCTACGTGTTATTTAATTCCTGAATTTGGAAACACAGAAGCTTGTCTAACTCGAAGCTTTCAGCCTTTAGAAGTGAAAGATTGGCGATGGCGGCGCTGTTAGCTTGTGGCTAGCCACCTACATTGAAGTCAGTGTTCGAATTGTGATGTTGGTTCTCTCTTTATTTTAGCAAATGAGAGCACATTCAATGAACTGTAGTTCTAAATGTTAACAAACTAGACTACCATCTGGATTTAAATATTTGCACAAATCACATGAGTCTTTAAAATCCGATATTTGTGATGAATGAAATGTGTATTTGTGTAAAAACCCGTTTTGGCATTTAGCCCACCTTCGGATGAAGTCATTGACAATGCAGGGTACTTATAGCTTCGTTGAAACACACTCCTGTAAGCAATGAAGAATCATCAGGTTTAGTATTTCATTTTCATTTAAAGGAGAAGAATGCGCTGCGGTTTCATTTCAGATGTTAACTTCAGCGTTGAAGCTAACCAACGTTAGCAAAGTGGAAGTGAAGAGGTTTAAACACATTTTTGCGAGCTGACAGTTTCGCGAATGTTAAACGCTTTACATGAATGCCCCATGCTGAAACCAGTTTTAATAAAGTATTTTCGATTACTACAGGAGATATTTGAGGATACAACAACGGGGCGGGCTGATGCAGAAAACGGCTCTTAAATAAAACTATTGGTGGGAGATTTAACTTGTAAATCTTTTCCATTTTCCTATCACTAACACCAGTGACGCAGATTCAGTAACGTGCAATAAATAATCAGAGAAATCTATCCACATTGTTGGGCAAGGTGAGCTGTCTGATAAGCACAATTGCTGTTTGCCTGGATTACTTCTGTATCTGTTTACCACAATAGTCCCTTTGATTGCAGTGAACAGTTTTTCATTTTGCATGAGGGAAGCATGCATGCATGTAAATAGCATAACATATGAAATGAATGGTGCTGAATGTCCTTGTGTGCAAATCCTCCCTTGTTGTAGAAGGTTTATATAATGTATTTACTGAAAATTTTGTCACAAATGGGGTCTTATTAAGACAAAGAATGACAGCAAAAAGGAGAATAAGGGGTGAGATGGCCCAAGTTGGGAATCACACTTTGTCTGCTTTAGTGTCTTCAACTCCACCTTAAAGATACTCCATAGATTATCATAAGGATTTGGATCAGATCAGTTTGCGTGGTGATGATGCATAGATTTTGGGAGGTTTTTGGCTGTAGGGGCCCAAACTTGGTTAAGCATAATGGACAAAGTCCTTTTTAAATTATCGACACTGAAAACTTCACAAGCGACTTTCTTCTTAAAAGACTTGAAACTACTGAGAAATAGTTTAATACCCCCCTTTCTTCCTCAGCTCAGGTTAGATTCAACATCTCTGATTATGTGTTTACACTGGAAAAAAGTCATTTTTTCCCTGTAAAATAAATGCATTTGTTCTTGGATTGAGGAGGTAAAAGAGACATTTTGCCAATGGAATAAGACAATTTATATTATAAATAAGAAAACACAACTGAATTGTCTTATTTTAAGTGCACATTATCTAATAATTTTATTTTGAGAGTAAAGATACCTATTCCATTGGCAAACTATCTAATTTTTACTCTTAACAGTTAGGTACTTCTTAACCATGACCTTTTATTGGTTCCCTTCATTGTTTCAGTGACTTATCTGCTGTAAAATGTTCTATTACAAAACATTTAAAAATGTTTTTTTGTTGCATATAGTTTTCATTATATGTTACTGACCATCAGTTATGTGGGATAAAGCTGAGCATTTCTACATCCTTGTTGGAACTTGCAAAATAAAACATGCTTTTCCAGGCCAGGTTTTTGTGATTTATTGAACTGAACTCTGGTCTTTATCATCTTTTTTATTGTGGTTAAGAAAAAAAAAAAATTTAAATTGTTTTGGTTTCTTTCAGATAGCAAACACCACCACCATGACAGACTCCAAATATTTCACTACCAACAAAAAAGGTGAATGCAAAAAAGTGTAAAAACATGCATTGTTTTTTTTTCTTCTATATATTCACAGATTATTTTTCTTTTTATATTTGTTTCCTAAAAATAGGAAACATGTTTTTTTTTTTCAACTAAACAATATATATTTGTAAGACATGTCTGTATCATCCATTTTTCAGGGGAGATCTTTGAGCTGAAGGCGGAGTTGAACAATGAGAAGAAAGAGAAAAGAAAAGAGGCAGTAAAGAAGGTCATCGCTGCAATGACTGTTGGCAAAGATGTCAGGTACACCAGCAGATTAAACTTCACATATTGACAGTTGGTTCCTGCTGTAATCCTCACAGGATTATGCTGCCACCACTATGGGGATATGTGTTCAAAATGATGATGTGACCCGTGTATTATTTCTAACATACAGACTCCTACAGGCCCAAAAACACTTTTGTTTTCATAGCTTCTAATCATGAGCAGTCAAACTGGAGAATGTAACTGTGTTTTTTTTCTCAGTTCTTTGTTCCCAGATGTGGTGAACTGTATGCAGACTGACAACCTGGAGCTAAAGAAGTTGGTCTACCTTTACCTAATGAACTACGCCAAAAGCCAGCCAGACATGGCCATCATGGCTGTGAACAGCTTTGTTAAGGTAAGTGTTTTACAACTTGATACTAGAGTGGGCGTTTGCCATGTGGTAACATTGTGGAAGTTGTTGTGATTAGCTATAGTTGCCCTTTTTGATACAATTTTTACACACTAAAACGATGCAAAGATTTTTTGTATCCCCTTCTTGGCTCTAGTGGATAAAACCCCATTTAAAAAAAAAAAATCTCTTAACCTATTTTATAGGACTGTGAGGACCCTAACCCTCTGATCCGGGCTCTGGCTGTTCGCACCATGGGCTGCATCCGGGTGGATAAGATCACAGAGTACCTGTGTGAGCCACTGAGGAAGTGCCTGAAGGATGAAGACCCGTATGTAAGGAAGACGGCAGCTGTTTGCGTGGCAAAGCTGCATGACATCAATGCTCAGATGGTGGAAGATCAGGGATTCCTGGACTCCCTGAGAGATCTCATCGCTGACTCAAACCCCATGGTTGGCCTTCCTCTTTATATTTCATAAATATACTTACTTTAGTTTGTGCCCATTAAGATAAAGCTGTATTAATTCTATGGACTTTGTGAAGTCTGTGTTTTACAACTGTGAGCCTCGCCCCACAGGTTGTTGCCAATGCAGTCGCTGCTTTGTCGGAGATCAGCGAGTCTCACCCCAACAGCAATTTGCTGGACCTGAATCCCCAGAATATCAACAAGTTATTGACGGCCCTTAACGAGTGCACAGAATGGGGGCAGATCTTTATCCTGGACTGCCTGTCCAACTACAACCCCAAGGATGACCGAGAGGCTCAGAGGTAGAAAAGCTGTAATTAATTAAATTTCATTAAGATGGTTATTAAAACCAAAGGATATCCCGTTCTTCTCTTAGCTTATAGTGCTGAGATCTTTCTTCTCCTTTTGTGTCTCAAAGCATCTGTGAGCGTGTCACTCCACGACTGTCTCATGCCAACTCAGCTGTGGTCCTGTCCGCCGTAAAGGTCCTGATGAAGTTTCTGGAGCTGCTGCCAAAGGATTCAGATTATTACAACACATTGCTGAAGAAACTATCTCCCCCGCTGGTTACTTTGCTGTCTGGAGAACCAGAGGTCCAGTATGTGGCTCTGAGGAACATCAACCTTATTGTTCAGAAGAGGTATGAGATCAGTACATTTTTATTGATAGGTCTCCCAGTGTAAGCAAATTCTTTGCAAAATGCACAGATTTCCAATATATTTTGGAAAATACAGAATTTAATTTAAGATTTTATTTCAGAACTTTGTTATTGCAGGAAAAAAAATTGTGTACTTGTGCCAAAAAATATTTTAAATATCCTAGCTTTATTTACTCAACTTTTTTTTCCCTAAATGTTGCTTTGCATTATAGATTTATGTCCCCTGGAAGAATCAAACATACAATTCTTTATTTTTTTTGCTCCTATATAAATGGACAGGAAATTGAGCTGAATTTTGTGCTTTTCTTTGCAGACCTGAGATCCTGAAGCAGGAGATTAAAGTGTTCTTCGTCAAGTATAACGACCCGATCTATGTGAAACTGGAAAAACTAGACATCATGATCCGTTTGGCCTCTCAGGCCAACATTGCTCAGGTAAGGTTATTGGATGAAACGCAGCCGATCTTTATCTTTCATATCTGAAGGTTGGTTCTTGCTGAAAAAGACATTTAGAAACCAAACGCAGTCAAACAGAAGTTAAATGCAAGGCTTCAGGAAAATATGTTTTCTTTTTGTATATGTTTATTTGTATTTGCTTTATGATAATGGAATTAACAAAATGTAATTGGATTCCTGCAGGTTTTGGCCGAGCTGAAGGAATATGCCACAGAGGTAGATGTTGACTTTGTGCGCAAAGCTGTTCGAGCTATCGGACGATGTGCCATCAAAGTGGAGGTGAAAACATTTGTCAACTAATATTTTTAGAGGTCTGTCGGTGACCGAAATACGATGAGTATCTGATGTCCTGTTTGAACCCCAGAAATCCTTTTTTTTTTTTTTTTTTTTTTTTTAAATGGGGTTTTATCCACTAGAGCCAAGAAGGGGATACAAAAAATCTTTGCATCGTTTTAGTGTGTAAAAATTGTATCAAAAAGGGCAACTATAGCTAATCACAACAACTTCCACAATGTTACCACATGGCAAACGCCCACTCTAGTATCAAGTTGTAAAACACTTACCTTAACAAAGCTGTTCACAGCCATGATGGCCATGTCTGGCTGGCTTTTGGCGTAGTTCATTAGGTAAAGGTAGACCAACTTCTTTAGCTCCAGGTTGTCAGTCTGCATACAGTTCACCACATCTGGGAACAAAGAACTGAGAAAAAAAACACAGTTACATTCTCCAGTTTGACTGCTCATGATTAGAAGCTATGAAAACAAAAGTGTTTTTGGGCCTGTAGGAGTCTGTATGTTAGAAATAATACACGGGTCACATCATCATTTTGAACACATATCCCCATAGTGGTGGCAGCATAATCCTGTGAGGATTACAGCAGGAACCAACTGTCAATATGTGAAGTTTAATCTGCTGGTGTACCTGACATCTTTGCCAACAGTCATTGCAGCGATGACCTTCTTTACTGCCTCTTTTCTTTTCTCTTTCTTCTCATTGTTCAACTCCGCCTTCAGCTCAAAGATCTCCCCTGAAAAATGGATGATACAGACATGTCTTACAAATATATATTGTTTAGTTGAAAAAAAAAAACATGTTTCCTATTTTTAGGAAACAAATATAAAAAGAAAATAATCTGTAAATATATAGAAGAAGAAAAAACAATGCATGTTTTTACACATTTTTTGCATTCACCTTTTT
>NW_015150741.1:205585-210829 GCF_000732505.1 Cyprinodon variegatus
TGACCGAAATACGATGAGTATCTGATGTCCTGTTTATTTTATTCAAATTTTTTTTTTTTTTTTTTTTTTTTTTTTTTTTTTTTGTGTTTAGTTAACACACCATACCAAACATCAATAGGTCTCGCTGACAACAACATTCTTTAATACATACATTGTTACTGAAAGTAAAAGGCTGGAATTTATCTTAAAAAATCTAGGGCCAAAAACAGTTAATCGGATAAATAATGATTAATCAGTTATTGAAATAATTGACAACTAATTTAGTAATTGATGATTCGTTAACTGGAGTATAGAGACTGTAAAAATGCCTTTAGCTGACAGAGCAACCCACTTCGAGTAACAATATTACCGAAATTTAAGATAAAAAAATCTTTTTCTTCTATCAATATGCTCTACATAGAACTCAAGTAGAAGCATTTTAGATTCACCTGATTTAATTTAGTAAAAAGTCTTCTTTAAGATACCTTTTGCCATCCAATTGAAAAAAAAATAAATTGACAGATTAATCTATTTGCAAAATAATCATTAGTTGCAGCCCTAAAAAAAATCTTTCAGGAGAAGCACTGAAGGTGTTGGATGGGATTTAAAGGAAACTGTTTAGTTTGGAGACTTGCCTGCTTTTTCATATTACAACTGAGCGCTGGACTGGTTGCAGTAAAGACGCCCTCCTATGCCCATCATTCAGCTTGTTTGATGTGGAAATTTTTGCAGCATTTCTCAGTTAGGAGACTACTGTCCATCCCTCAGCAATAGACATGAAGACCTAGTGATTCTGACCACTTTACCATCAAAAGCTGAAACTAAAAATGTCTTCAAATGTCATCCTCATTATCCCTTTCTCTTTGTTTTAAAATAACATTTCAATCCAAATATGGATAATAGATGCGATTTTATTAGTCAAATGTGACTGGACCTGGCTACTAGTTCTGGTGTGGACTTGTTCTTTCAACCTACTGTGACCTTTTGTTGGTTTATGAAGGTGGCCTTTGTTTCTGCAGCAATCGGCTGAGCGCTGCGTCAGCACTCTCCTCGACCTGATCCAAACCAAGGTCAACTATGTGGTACAGGAAGCTATTGTGGTCATTAGGGACATTTTCCGCAAGTACCCAAACAAGTACGTTTCTATTGAGCCATCATCCAGACTAATAATATCTGTTCAGTCATAGTGGATTCTGACCACTGAGATGTGGATGTTCTTCAGGTATGAGAGCATCATTGCCACTCTGTGTGAGAACCTGGACTCCCTGGATGAACCCGATGCTCGAGGCGCCATGATCTGGATCGTTGGAGAGTACGCAGAGAGAATCGATAACGCCGACGAGCTGCTGGAGAGCTTTCTGGAGGGTTTTCACGATGAGAGCACTCAGGTGAGTTAAATAAAAATGGTAAAAAGAGGTTCCTGCGAACTAACGTCAAACAACTAGCTGCACTGTCTTTTAAAAACAAAGTGGGAGCTGACCGGAAAGTACTGGAACTAACCAAGTTACAAGTTATCAACTAGTGTTGCGCCGATGCCATTTTTTGGCCCCGATACCTGGCTGTGCACTATGGGCCGATTCGATACCATCTGTTTGAAATAGATGTGTGTGTGTGTGTGTGTATATCAGGAGAACTGCACACTACCTGGATGTAAAATAATTGCCATCATTTCTTTGTCAAGCTGCTGCCTACCTTTTTGAAGCAGGGAAACAAATAATACAAAGTGAATCCAGTAGAACTTTTAATTGCCTACCTGGAATGGGTGACAATAGTTGAATAAACTTTTGGCTCTCAAAATGGTATCGGTGCTCTATTTGTTCGTACTCACTTATACCATGCAGTATCAGGGCCCCGCCTGATAGTAGTATTGTTATCGGTGCAACACTATTTGAATTACATCCAAGTACAGCTGCTTGTTTTTGCCTTGCAGGTGCAACTCACTTTGTTGACTGCCATCGTCAAGCTGTTCCTGAAGAAGCCATCAGAGACTCAGGAGCTGGTGCAGCAGGTCCTCAGTCTGGCCACTCAGGTTAGTCTCTTTATACATTGTCTATATAACTCAGTGTCTTTCAGAGGCTTTAAAAAAAGACTTTCAAACAGCTGCAGCACCTTCTTTAAAATAAAAAGTTTACATATGACCCGCATTCGTTTTTCATCTTCTCATCTAAGTTCTAAATGCATATTTCAGTTTGTAAAGTAGTCTTGTGTAATGTTTACATGAAACAACAGTAAAATGAGATAAAATGCCTTGTTTTTATTATATCCAAAATGAAACTGCACAGATATTAAATAAATTGATTAGTTTGTATATTTGATACCTTAAGAATATTATTTCCCAATTAGTTTTTTAGTTGTATCTAGTTCTCTATAAAGCAGTTTATCAATCACACTCCCACACCTGCTTCGGGTTATAATTCCTATTAAGGGACTCCTTTTCATATATATAATGTAAAGAAAAGGATCATAAAGTATTTCTATTTTCCTTTATCTACATATTCAGCTGATTTTGGGACTTAAAATGATTAATTTCACTTGTATACAGTAAAAGTCTTGCTACCTGACCTTAAAACTCCCATCACAGTTCATTTGCTCCATACGTCTTTATCACTGTGAATGTGTTCTTAGTGCACTCAGAAGTGATGTTCAGAAATCTCCCCTGTCTGCTTTCATGTGGGTCCTCCGTCTGAGCAGGTCAGGTCACGTCAGACAGACCAGAAGCTGCAGGAACAAATCCAGTCTCCGTATCTCTGTTCTTTCTATTGTTCAAGGTTTTGTAGTTGGAAAAATTCAGATTTGCAAGATTAGATTCACTTAACAAAATTAGTATTAAGTGTTGTTGTTTTTTGTTTTTTTTTTGTAAATCAGGAAAAAAAACAAAATGTAGGGATGTTCATTATTCATGACTTTTGTTGTGATCAGTTGGAGTCAATCAAAATTTGAAATGCAAATCTGTTCACTAGCTCAGTCCTACATTGAGACTTCTCTTTTTTTTTTTTCTCCTATCAGGACTCTGATAACCCAGACCTCCGTGACAGGGGCTACATTTACTGGCGCCTGTTGTCCACTGACCCAGTGACTGCCAAAGAGGTGGTGCTGTCAGAAAAGCCCCTGATCTCTGAGGAGACAGACTTGATTGAGCCCACTCTGCTGGACGAGCTGATCTGCCACATCGGCTCCCTGGCCTCAGTCTATCACAAGCCGCCCAGCGCCTTTGTGGAGGGAAGTCATGGAATCCACCGCAAGCACCTTCCTGTCCAGCACAGCAGGTCAGACACCTGCATAATTTAGAAAGCTCGGCGGTGCCTCATTTGTTGTCCTGCTTTGTGTAATTTCACTTTAGTTAAAAGATCTCACGGATAATTTGAAAGGGGGAATTTAAACTTAACATGATCTGACCTGTCCTCTATCTTCTCCTGGAACAGTATTGACACAGGCGAGAGCCCCGTGAGCAGTGGTCCAGCCGCCGCCATGGATCAGCCACATGTGATCCCCAGCCAGGGCGACCTGCTGGGTGACTTGCTCAACCTGGACCTGGGCCCTCCTGTCAATGTTCCCCAGGTTTCCTCCATGCAGATGGGTGCGGTGGACCTCCTGGGGGGAGGCCTGGACAGTTTGGTGAGCTCAGTGGCTCAAGGAAATGTTGGCTTGTCATCTGCAAACTACATTATCTGGGGTTGCACCATGTGCATGGATGTAGCATTTATTTTTGTGTACTTTATTGATATGGTTGATTTAATTTAACCGTTTTTAACAGGTAGCTATTTTTTTTTTTTTACAATTTTGAGATGTTTATTTGTTCATGTTTGGGGTCAGCTCTGAGATCTTCACATTTAACAGGGTAACAGTCTAACTTTCATATTGCATGGCTTCATTACTCAGAGCTGTCTGTTTTAAAAATTAGAATGATGTCTACCAAAATTTAAATGAAACTAATACAAACTTTTTTACTACAGAATGTATGTCCATGTCCAATACAGTTGTTTACGCTGTTAACACAGATAAGCCATTAAAGCTGCTGCCTTCTAAACTATTTTTATGAATTTGCAGAAATGAATACACAGCCATGGTGACTTAACAACCATAATTAAATTCCTTTGCTGCTTTGTAGTGGTTAATTAGTGTAATTTAACAAGCTTCTATACTCAATATAGCATTTGACATAAGAGATAGTATTTTATGGATAAATGGATGTTGTAGCAGTTAATGGAAAGTTGAATGAAAGGAAGAAAAATCTGGTTGAATCATTACCAGATCATTAAATACAATGCTTTTCTAACTTCCCTTTTTCCTTTCAATCAACTTTCCATTAATGCGCTAAGCTAACGGTCTCTGAAAAGCCATTGTCTTTAGCAACGATTTGCCAACTCTCCTTGCAGATGGTGTTAATGAATCTGTCCTGGACTGGGCCATTACTAATAACTTTTCTTCTGTATACTAAAAATTATTTTCCTCTGGCCTTTTAAAATGTATTAACATTTTCAGAGAGGTTTTTTTAATTGTATGCAAGCCCTGTAATGAAGATTTAAAAGTTCTAAATTTAAGCTTTTCAGTAAATATAAATTTTAATGAATACTCCTGTTTAACATTTTAAAACTTTGTGAGATTAAGGCAATTTTAGCCTCAGTTTTATCTTTATTTTTAGATACTTTTTGACTTTCTTCATAGTTTTTTTTTTTTGCAGATTTATTAGAGATATTTAAAGTTGGGTTGTCTTTATATGAAATTCAGTATACAGATAATACTTCCCCAGACTTTGAGGGCTTCTCTTGATGGCTTGCGGTTGCTAAGAACATTTCTGTTTCTGTCTTTGTTTGTCTGTGTTCGGTCTGTCTGTGATGTTTGGATGCTGTCTTTGGGGGCGTCTTCTCTTCTCTCCTATAGCTGGGGGGAGACCTGGGCGGAGGTGTTGGGGGAAGTCCAGCAGTAAGTCAAGCCCTTCTGTTCGGCAGTCTTGCTGCATGCTTCCCGAACTAAACTCGATGCACTCCTCTTACTTGCTTTAAACCTTAATGCTCAGCTATAACATATGCTATTTTTTTTTTTCTTTATTGTCACCTTTTTCTGTCTTTGTAGCTGATCAAAATTGATTCAATTACAGTGATATGGCTCCAATTGATTGGTATTGTGATTTATATATATATATATACATATATAAGGGGTGGAACGGTTCACAAAATCCACGGTTCGGTTCGATTCACGGTTTCTGGTCACGGTTTTCGGTTCTGTTCGATACATGTTGATTGTTACACCGAAATTCCATAAAAA
>NW_015150741.1:212068-238511 GCF_000732505.1 Cyprinodon variegatus
GAAGTACTTGGACAACAGTCCGACTCTGTTAAGCTGTTAATGTCGTGTGACATGGTTGATTTGAATTTTGAGCAAAATGCAATGCTTAAGAAAATAAATCTGCTTAGAAAGCAAATAATTGTCACACAAAACCCAATTATGTTTTGTTTTGTTTGTTTTTTTATGCAAGCTCTCCAATATCATTAAATATTGAAGTAAAGAGCAGTGATGCTTCAGCCAGTGAGAATTTGGAATCAGCTGGTGTTTTTTTGTGCTTTACGGTTAAGTAAATATGCTTTTTGCCTTAAAAGAAACCGTAAACCCCTGTTTGTTAATGACCTGCAACATTTTTAAACAGTGGTTATAGATTTTTATATGGTTTATATCGTATTAAATACAATATTAAAGTGGCTCAGTTAGACTCCAGGCAGTCTTTCAGCAAAAGCAGCTTTTATCCGTGTACTTTTAGACTTATCTAAACTGATTTTAATCAAATGTTAAATGCTTTATAGGATTACTAATTATGTTAAGTAACTTGTTTTCTGTGCATGTATATAGCTTTTAGGAGTATACTGAAGAGTTTAATAATTGTCATAAGATTCCATGGGGGGCATTCTTTAGTGTTTCTGAGGCCTTTATAACAATTTTAAAGTGATAATGTAACGACCACAATTTGGAAATATATATATATATAGTTATATAAGTTTTGGCCTTTTCGTCCAGCACTACTGAAAAGTAAAAAAAAAGTTAACATTTTGAGTCCCTTTATTTGTCTCCTTTCAGCTGCTGCCTTATTCAAGAGTTGTACAGCAAGTCGTTATGACTGACTTGTTAGACTTGGCAAAAGTTTTATGACAATGCCCTTCCTGCCGCAACGCAACAATGTATGATGTTCTAAATGCAGCTGTTTTTTTTTTTTTTACAGGTGTGGCTTCCTGCAGTAAAAGCAAAAGGGCTGGAAATCTCTGGAACATTCTCCCGCCGCCAAGGCCACATGTACATGGACATGTCATTCACCAACAAGGCCCTGCAACACATGAACGATTTCGCCATCCAGTTTAACAAAAACAGGTTTGTTCGCTGGAATAGAATAATTTTTCTACCGGATCAGCATTCACAAATTTTAGCTGAAACTTTGCAGCAAATGGCAACAGGTTTATAATTCTGTCCTCCCTGCAGTTTTGGTGTGATCCCCACCAATCCTCTGCCCATTCACACCCCACTCATGCCCAATCAGAGTATTGAGATCTCCCTGCCTGTAAACACCATTGGGCCCGTCATGAAGATGGATCCACTGAATAACCTGCAGGTACATGAACATGTCCTTACTAAATAAAGGTTGGTCAATGTTGAGTGACCATCTATAGGATTTCACTGTATAACAATAGAAGTATGTCCCTTTAAAATCCCACAGTGGGGAAATTCAGGCATGGCAGCAAATAATTGTATTTTGATATTCCTCATTTCTTTGAATGATTCTTCATTTGCTTTTAAATTGTTCTGGAAGTGCATGTTTATTAGACATTTTTGGTTTATATTCCTCAAATACGTTAATGAATTTTTTCTGCTCTAACTTCACAGGTGGCTGTAAAGAACAACATTGATGTGTTCTACTTCAGCGTCCTCATCCCTCTAAACATATTCTTTGTTGAAGATGGAAAAATGGGTATGATTTTTAAAAACGTTTTTTACAGACTTTTAAAAATACTTTTTGAAAATAAATAATACCGTAAATTCCGGACTATAGAGCTCACCTGATTACAAGCCGCACACTCTAATTTTAGAAAGAAAATAAATTTTGTACTTTTATAAGCCGCACCGGATTTTAAGCCGCAGGTTTCCCACGTTGTATGAGATATTTACAAATAATATATATAGATATTACACGTGAGCATTTTTTTAACGTTTGATTTAATCCGTATGATAAAACAAACAAATACAGTACATATTATTAATGTTTTTTTTTTTTCAAACTACCTGTAACACATTTAAATATACATATGTGTCGGTAACAGGCAAATAACGCTGCATATACCGGTACTTTTAATTGAACAAAGCAGTCTCATCCTTGTCGCTCTCACTTGAGCACTCGCGGTCCTCTTCATCCCGCAGCAGCCCAGCCTTCCGAAACCCGCCGGTGATGCTGGATGTTTTCACACGGCTCCACGCATTGAGAACCCACTGGCAGACATCAGTGAAAGATGCCCTTCGCATGCGGCCAGTTTTGGTGAAAAAAAACATGTATTAGCCACACTGTGTTATAGGCCGCGGTGTTCAAACAGCGGAAAAAAAGTAGCAGCTTATAGCCCGGAATTTAAGGTACCTGGTTTGGACATCATTAGACTGAGGAAGCACTACTACTATTTGCATAACAGGTTCTCATGTCAGGAAACTTTGGTTGAATCACAAATTAATTTGACTTTAATTCAAATCTGTCAAAATGAAATAAAAAATAAGCACAGGTAATGAGGGGTTTGCATAATCTAAATTCCTGGATATTTTATTGTTAAACAAATGTGTTATAAGCTAGTTGTGCTGGAGTGGCTATGCTACTTTTGTGACCCCCCCCCCCTAGTCTTATGTTTTACCTGCTCTATTATGAACATAAATGTATTTACAGCAGGAAAGATTATTCCACCCGCTCCAATTTTTCTACCCCTCTGCTTGTCTTTGGCTGTCTGTCCATGTCCACACTGCTGTGACTGACAGCCTCAGAAACTGAGTAGAGGAGGTGAGGCGGGGTCTGTCTTCAGTCTGAGAGCTTCAGCGAGGCAGATGCCTGACCTAGTTAAGCTGTTCAAACTGCATGGATTGTTTATATAACAATGAAAGGGGACCAAAACCAAGCTTTTGTCCAGCCCCTCAGTCAAAGCTTAGCTGGCCAGGCCATTGGCAGCACCATTAGATATTATGTGTTGCTGTTACTACTGTAACGGTATGTATATATGTGTAGATATAGATTGTATAATAGACTCTGCATATCATACAAAATAATTAGATATTTATTGCTGTATATGTTTCATTGTTTTCAGAGCGACAGGTGTTTCTGGCTACCTGGAAGGACATACCCAATGAGAATGAACTTCAGTATCAGATCAAAGACTGCCACCTAAACGCTGGTAGGCATCTCAATCTAGGTTTTCTTTGCATTTTTGTTCTTTGCAGACTTTTATTCTTTTTAGTTTTACTCAACATATCTCCTACACCTTTAACTAAAGATGTACCTCTCAGAGTGGTCTGGCTTATTTCAATCAGGATTGATATGATTCAGATTTGTATGTTTTGTTATGACTAACAGAGGAGTCCTTTAAGGGACCTATTCACCTACTATGGCAATACCAAAAACACCAAAAAACATATGTTCATGTTGAAGTGAAGCAATGTAATCATGAATAGTGTATACTTGGTTCTTTTTTTTTTGTCTAAATTGAACTTTTGCACAGGTTGAGATCAGGAGACATAATTTGGAATGCACTTAAATGAAAAATCTTGGCCAAAATGGAAAACGTTAAATTAGGAAACCAAGGTCAAAAAACCAAACCACTGAAATAAATGATTAAGTAAAATAATAGAACCATACAATTTTGGCTACGATGTGTACTAACAGTCTTAAAAAACTCATAATTTTTTTTAAACTTAAGGCATTTCAAAAAATCAAAAGTTTTAAAATATTTATTTACCCCTGGAATCTTTATCTGTTGTGCTCTTTGCCTTGGAAATCACTGGTAAACTTTCTTGCATTTTCAAACACTTCAGTCCTTTTATTAATGTCAGCCGTGTTTTGGCTGAAAACCAAAAATGCACTTTTAGGTCATTTTCGGCTGAAAAGTTTCGGTGCATTCCTAGACATCGCACCCATAGCCATGTGCTGGTAGTCTTTGCTCAGGCATCCATCATCTTGACAGCTTTAGCTCCCACTTCAGTGAACTCCAGCATCCCTCTTGCATTCAGGTGCTACTCCTGTATTATCCCTCCTACCATACAATATTGTTTTTACTTTTTCACGCTGGATCTTTGACATTTCCTCTATTTTTACAAACCTCCATTGGCAAAATTACTTTCTTGTTTACTCATTGTATGGTTGTGACATTATCTATTTAGTAAATACCAAAAACACTGAAGTTTAAAATAACAAATGGACCAAAAAAGGGTAAAAGTAGAAATAATATACAACAAGCCAACAAAGTTGTATAATTAAATCATAAAATGTTTTTTATGCAACAATATGAGCTATTGCTAAGGAAAATGATAAAGTCAAAAAACATGACTAGACCCCTTTTAATAAATAGTTGAAGATTAGATGCAAAAATTGGTGATTAAAAAGGCTAGTATGGAACTTGAGCTGCAATTTCCCTTGTAAGCTCTGAAAAGTTGTTGACCTGTACTTTTCAGAAAATGCCATATTTTAGTTTACCTGAATGAAAAGGACAGTTTAACAGGCCTCTGCAGAAGTTCAGGGACACTAATAAAACATGTGGGAAATCAGCCTAGGTGGCCTGGAATGAGACCACCATTACGCTATAGAATTTAAACTTATTTGAGCTCTGTGATTTCTAAAATGTTGGCAACATTATAAAATCCAGCTATTTCCAATACCCTTAGCTAACATTTACCGATCATAGTAATCACCCTCTGGTTTCTCAGTGAATCTCTAAAACTCTTATTTTCAGCAGATTTTATATTGAGTTCCTCTTCAGTGTTGCCGCCTCTTGATTCTGGGAATATATTCTGCTCGGTTACTATTTGTAATGCTTCATTTGATATGAAATCCAATGTGGTAATGTCTGTTTTGATTATTAGAATCTTAAACTTTTCTTCTGCTTTTTTCCACCTGCATGCTCATCTTTGGATACTTGTTTTTATCTATATTTGTTTTACTCATTTTGATAGTTCTGTCCTCCTCATAGCTATGAAGCTACAATGGGCTGCAATAGAAGCTCAGTTTAGAACCTTGTCCTCTTTATTGGAACCTAACAGTAGCTGATTTGCTTTAAATCCTCATAGAGCTAGAACATGTAGCCGTAGATTAATTGTGAGTTTGCAAAATGTTGCTGTAGCTCCTAGTAGTTATTCTAGCCTTGTCTCTATGTGTTTGTTTATGTTTTTTTTTTTGCTTATGGTAGTTAATACATCCCAGACCATAAGTTATGGGGCCTCTCCTACTATGAACTGATTGTATTTTGCTCTTCCAGACACAGTATCTGGCAAACTGCAAAATAACAACATCTACACCATTGCCAAAAGAAATGTAGAAGGCCAGGACATGCTGTATCAGTCACTCAAGCTAACCAACGGCATCTGGATCCTGGCTGAACTCCGCATTCAACCGGGGAATCCAAATTACACGGTAAAAAAATGTTTTTTTTCTTTTTTCCACAGCTAGGAGCCTGATATTATAACAGTTAAGCAGTTGTAGATTTGATCTCCATAGCTTTGAAAAGTTCTAAAATGTGTTGTCTTCAATAGGTTCTATTATATCCCTCCTATAAATGCACTATATTAACTAGAAATTTTGATATTTTGTTGTTTAAAAGTAAGATCCATATAAACAAAAAAATCAAATCCCACCACCCACTCTGGAACCCTCATGGAACAAAAGGAGAAATACTATTATGTGGCAACAACTTGAAGGCACAAATTCACAGTTTATCATTTATGGTACGCCAGCATTCATAACATGTAGGCGAATCACTGTCCCCCAGACATCCGGGATTATATTTTTTATATTTATATTTTTTAAAAACAAAGCAGTGCATGTATGACTTTTTTTGAAAAAGAGTCGTTGCAGGGGTCTGAAAGTTGGTAAATATAGTGACAGAGTCGCCGATTGGCAACGCTGCACAGGCGAACGGGGCAGCCGGGGCGGCACTTTTATAAAGGAGGGCGGGGGGCGCGCTTCGAAACCAATATAACTGGCGCTTGGAGTTGGTCTAGCCCGGAGAGTAGAACCGCCACTGACCATGAAGGTCAGAAAGTTAGAATCGGTTTGGTATGTTAGAAGTTGACTAGCTTGATGAGATCAACAACATAGCCTACTGATCCACAAACCAACATGATAGCTCTATTGCCCAAAAATGAAGTTGCACTTACCTCAGTCAGACATCACGCTCTTACGTTGCTGGATTTGATACGCCAAATGTATCAAGAAATAAGTGACGTCTATGAGTGTGGCGCGCATTCTTCCTGTCGCTTGGTTACGGCCGTAAACAAGTTGTCTCTCTATGGCGCTGGGTTACGGGTGCTATGAAAGTACAGCCGTGGAATTATCTGATAAACTGACAGATCTTTTTGTTGTTGTTTTCCCTCTCTCTGTGTCTATGTAAGACTGTGGCGGGCCCAAACAAGATCTCGTTTAATGGGAAACACTGCATTATGATGGCATTTTAGACCATCCACGTTTATTTTATTTTTAGTAGTTGATCTTCTTTTGACTAGTAGTATAAAAAAAATGGATATGAAGCTCTTTTCACGCTTGTATTACCCAGTCATTTACTGCTAATTTACTGGGTGAGGGCTATGTGCACTCTAATAATATAATGCACTTTTTAGTTTGATTTCATCTTTGTCGAAGTAGTAAAATAACTTTTTGAAAGTGTTCATTACTTTACACACTAGTAAATATAGGATTTATTCAACTTAACAAATTAGAACTTACTAAAGTTGTTTTTCTCTTTAATGCTGTGACTATTCATTCAATTCTCTTGATCTAAAATTGTGATCTTTGAAGCATGAAGGTGTTTCCTACATATTTCTGTAAAGTAGTTTGATTCTAATGCTGCGTTCTCATCGAACACGATATGAGCAACAGAAGCAGATGGCTTACATGTAAGTCTATGGTTAAAGCACCTCAAAAGAGCCAGCAGTGTATCTCGACCAGCAGGAGCACTGTATTTTGAAGCATTTAGCATATTAGGCATGTGATGCACTTCATAAGCAACTTATGATGAAGTTGGAAAATCAGAACTTTTGCCGCTCATCGTGTCACATCAACCCCAAGCTGTGATTTCTGCTCATGAAGAACTGCCCACATAAAGACATAAAAAAGGAACAAGAATATGTATATATCTACTAACTCTGCTAGGTTTACACCAAAGGCAAGGAGAATAATTTTTTCACGTAAAATGCAAAGTAAACCTAATATGATCACTTCACTGAAAAGGTTAATTAATACCCAAATTAACTTAAAATGTCCAAACCTGCTGGCAAAATAGCGAAAAACGCAATCTTGACGTTTTGTCTTGTGTGTCTTGTTCAAAGGTGGCCTTTTTTTGGCTTTTCTTACCTTGGCCAGGTCCCTGAGTATTGAGCACCTTGTGCTTCTCGGCACTCCAGACATGTTGCAGCTCTGAAATATGGCACAACTGGTGGCTAATGGCTTCCTGGCAGCTTAACGCTTGATCCTTCTCAATTCATGGGGAGTTATTTTGGGTCTTTTTTTTTTAAGACGCTTCTTGCGCCCCTGTTGGCTATTTGCCATGAACCGCTTGATTTTGCAAGGATCCCGCTTCATAAGCTTGACAATTTCCAATTTGCTCCAACCCTCTGAAAGACATCTGACAATTTTTGACTTTTCAGAGTGTGTCAAATCTATTTTCTGACCCATTTTGCCAAAGGAAAGGAAGTTGCCTAATAATTAAGCACACCTTATATAGGGTGTTGATGTCATTAGGCCACACCCCTTCTCATTACAGAGATGCACACCACCTGATTTACTTAATTGGTAGTTGGCTTTCAAGCCTATACAGCTTGAAGTAGGACAACATGTATGAAAAGGATGATCTGGTTGAAATACTCTTTTGCCTAATAATTCTGCAGTGTAAATACAGAATTTGTATCCTTAGAAAAGGCACTGACATTTTCACCAAATATGAAATAACTCATATTGTTGTCTTTTGTTTCAGCTTTCTCTGAAGTGTCGGGCCCCTGAAGTGTCTCAGTACATCTACCAAATGTATGACTCTATCCTGAAAAACTGAGTTCACAGCTACTTTCCTCCTTCTAGAAAACCTAGTGGTCGTTTATTTTCTGTGTCTGTAGCTAACTGCCAGGACAAGGGAACCCAAGAAGTAAATGATAAATCCAAATAAAAATTTTAGGTGTATTTTCACGTTGAGAAGTCATTGTTGATCAGTGGTTGCTGTAGTTGCAGTTTTGGTGTTTTGGCAGTTTGATAGAAATGCTTATATCTCTGATTACACTCCCTGTTTATACTTTAGTGTCCCAGTAAAGACATGTTTATCATTCCATCCTGAACCCAGTGTGTTTGTGTTGTGACTGACTGTGAAACTGTAATAAGAAAGTTTCAATGACGCCATATTTCTAGTTTGTACTGTAAGGCTCCTGTTTCTTCTGCTTTAGGTGTCATTTTTTTTCTTCTGATTTGCATTCAGAATATCACCAGAGTTGCTTTGTTCTCTTTGCCATTATTTATTAAGCATCACAAACGGAAACAAGTAACTTTGTTTTACCTTGAGCAAAGTAAACGTAATGGAATAGGTTCATTAAAAAAAGTGTAACATTCAGATGCTAACATTATTTGGTTTACTATTGTAAAAAAAAAATAATTATAATTACCATAAATGTGAGTGAAAAATAAGGATTAAGTAGAAAATATGTGAAAAACTCCAATAACTGAATTATTTGCTACATCTTAGTGTTTGGTGTTTGTTCTCAACTGCCATGTTTTTATCTAAAAAGTGAAGCTAATATTTTGCAATGGATGTTCAAATTATAAGCCTCTTATATCCAGCAGGTTATTGTAATTTCAGCATTCCATTCATGAATGAGAAGCATTGTTAGTCTAACAAATAAATATTGCTTAGCAAAATGTGTTCTCGGATTGTGTTGTAAGAAAATGTGGCAAACAGACCAAAATACCTTTTTAATTCACCCATAAGAAAAACCACAATAGCTCTGTATTGCTATACCTTCAGACTATAAATATCAAAAAGCTGTGCATGGCTTTATACACATCATTCCTAGTTTATCGTGCATCTACCTCCACCTTTTCTTTTCTCTTTGTTCATGTAATGTGCATTTTCTCGTCCCTTTCGAATACTGTATGTTCTGTTAATGCCAGATTAAGGATGTGATGAGCCAGCCAAAATCCAGCTCACAGGACCAAGTATGTTTTGTTTTAATGTCATGTCCTCATGAACTGATGTTTGCATTCTGTGGTTTATACACCCTCAGGCAAAGAGCAGTAGTGTGATACAATTATTAGTGTATGTTGTGTAATGAATAAAAAGCTTTTATCACCATGAAATTTAAATAAAGAATTCCCTCTATTCCAGAAATCCAGCCTGCTTTTTCTGTTTTTCATTTTGTATTTGTTATTTTATTCTGAGTTAGTCTTTATACATGGCAGCACATATTTGAGCTTTATATGCTTCTGGCACCTTAAAACGTAAGCATTTTTCTATTTTAAAAAGTCATAATTTCAAATACACAATATCAAGTTTACACTTATTTGATCTTACCCTCATTTTAGTGGTCATTGTAAAATGTACTCAGCAATAACATAATATGCATTCATTACTATCAAACAGAAAAATATCCACTTCAAACCAAGACAAGTGTCATTTTTTGAAACAAATAAAACTTGTGATTCACGTCCTACTAAATCTGCACATGTGGAAAAGGAAACTGCATGATTGGTCATATTGACTGACAATTTTAATTACAAAGTTTTTTTTTTTTTTTATTAGATTAGATTAGATGAGCTTTATTGATCTCACAGAGGAGAAATTCACTCGTCACATATTGGCATAGTAGTTAAAGAAGGTGCAAACAAGGAGATAAAAGGTGCATTAGGAATAATTCTGCTTTTCTGAATAGTGTGGATCTAGATTTTAACACTGGCTCTACATTATCAGGTATATAATGAGACTTAGACAAACTTTGTCATTTTATATGCACAGAATGTAATAAAAATTTAGTTGCATACTGTTTCCAACTATTAACTGTTAAACAATGAAATAAACATAACCATTTATAAAGTGCAGCATTGATCAGAATTAACATTTTAGGATAAAAGAAAACATGTTGAAAAATGCAGTAGAACGCGCCTACTGAATGTAAAAGAATTTAAGAAGTTCAGCATCTCGGTAGTGCAAAATAAGATGCAGAATCCAGTTTAGAGTTTAACCGTTCGACTGATGGCAGCAGGATAAAAGCTGTTCCAGAACCTGCTGGACCTGCAGCACATTCTGTGAATGTAGGTCCATGGTGGTAGAATGATGGTTACGGGCTTGGGGCATCTAGCGCTGGGATGAAATGTCATTAATGGAGGGAAGAGGAGCCCAGATGAAGGCGCTGCAGCCTCCACACTACAACATCCTACAACTTATATATATTTTTTAAGAGCAACGATTTGATTAGCTAGCTCCATAAAAAGGGATGGTAATTTATAGAGGTATGGTTTTCAGTTTTATTGGAAGAAAAGAAAGATCCATGCCCTGCTTCAGAAAGCATTATACATGCAAAATCATTTCTGAGGTGAATCCTCGCATCTTCTAGAGTTTTGGTTTCAGAAAAGCAGATAGTTAAGTTTATACTGCGGGTTATTCCATGGACCAACACTGATGAGTAGCAGGATGTTTTCAGTATTGTTTTCTTTAACCTATCCTGAAAGCATTTACTCTGTCATCTTGTTTGGCTCCATCTATATCACAATTCAGTAAGGGTACTAGAGCTGTTGGCAAAAGTGTGTTTTGGGTCAACATAAGTGCTACCTGAATAGCTCTGGTAGATGGGAAGGAACTAGGATCAGGAGGTAGTATGGTTGTGTAAAGTGTAAAATCAGCCTTTACTCCAAGAGACAGAGTGGAACTGCCATCTTTGGTAGAATACTAGCAGAGATGGAAAAAATGTCATGGTTTTGTTATCCACCGAATCCACCAAATTTCAGGACGTGATGCACGGACAGATCCTACACACATAAAGTGAGCTCTTCTGCAGGGGAAGTTTTATGCATACAACTACAAAAGGTACAAAAACTGTAAAAAAAAATCACAAAACAACTAAAATTACACAAATATAGCCAATGGTTGAAGCTCTCCATCACAAAACCAAAATGAAGCTATGGAAGTGTTGAAATCGGCATGTGCCACAGAGTAGATGAAAAGAAAGATGTATTTTTGTCAAAACCTGTGATGTAGGCAGTGCCTCCTGTCATGTAAAGGGTTCTGGTAACCTTATTGCTCCTACAGAAAGATAGGAAGGAGGTCCCTAGGTTGAGTTAAAACCCTCCTGCCAGCACTATGTGGACAACACATATCATGGCGACCTCTGCTTTGGCTCAATTTTCAGAGTACAGACCACTATGCGACCACAGCTATCGCTTTCCAGTCTTATAGATTAGCTCTGCGTTTGATCATCCTTAGACACATTCTTATTGCTGCAGAATCTTAACAAACTCAGAAAGGTGTGTGCTTGACATCGGTACCCACATTCTAATCCTGTAGTTGGTAAAGATAAAACAACATCCTGTGACAATGGTTGCTGCAGAAACAACACAGCCTCCTTCAAGAGTACTACCAAAGCTAAATGGAAAAAAACTGTGAGAGTTTAAAAGACACTTGACAAGCAAAAACATAACCTTTTAGGACTCTGTGCAAATTGTTTAAAATGATTATTGTCATGAAGTGGATATTCTCCCACTGCCGCCTCTGCTGTAAAGTCAGATAAAAGGCATACCTAACGGCTAGAATACAAAATGCAAGAACAGGTGGTTCTGAAACAACACTTTTGTATAGCTTTAAGTCTGAAAACTTTATACGCAACATACCTGAATATGTAAATAATAAATATGTTGTTTTGTTTTTTTATACTTTAAGTTTTAGCTAACATGATTAAAAAATTTTATTGAAATGTTCTTGGAAAAACCTGATGAGCCAGACTTTTGTCAAATACTAATAATTCCCAGAAGTGTGTTATCCTGGAAGATCTCCGTCATTAGCAATTCACAGTCCATTGAGTCTCCATTAAAAGTGACAAACAAGCTCCAACACAAGCTCTGTCAGCACCTCATAGACATATCCATTAGGTAGTGCCCCCGTCTGTGTTTATATAGTGTGTTCAGGACCTTTTTAGTAAAATCACATACCTTTTGAAAATCAACAGGCTTTTTACTTATTAAAAAAACCAGTCCTAATGTAATATTAGGGTTTTTCATCTGGTATAAAGTAGGTTGATGTTAAGGTTAGAGTTAGGAATTAACCTTTAATGGTTAAGGTTAACTGTAAGGGTTAGGCACAGGAAAAGTTATTAAAATTAAAGTTATTTCCAAGTCCTGGTATGGATACCACTTGTGTGTTTTTGCTCTACAAGGGAACAATCATTTAAAAAAAATTTTTTAAAATAATTTTTGCAAAAAATATAAATAGAAAAGGATTCAATAATGTTTGCGACACAGTTTCCTTACCCTTTAAATATAAGTAAGAAAACCCAAACAGCATTTGCCTAGACTTTTTTTTTTTTTCAAAATAATAACTGGTGTTTGGTCATCAATATTAGTATATCAGTATTTTTGTACATTTCTATATAATTACATGGGATATACCCATGGCTGTAACTACCATCCTCTGTATTTTATTTAATTTTTTGTTGTTGTTGCATAACTTGTGATATGAAAATAAAAACTAAATATCAAAACTAAAAATAAATGACACTGAAACTGTAAATAACCCATTTTTTTTAAATACAGGGTCCAGGCAGTTGAGTGATAAGTAAGTAAGTAAGTAAGGTTTATTTATAAAGCACCTTTCTCAGACAATCATCCCAAACCGCTGTACAATATGAGGCATGAAATACAAAACAGCACCATATAAAATACATATAGACAAAATAAATACAATCATACTGACAAAGTTATTAACAACAGTTGAGGCGTTGACAGCAGATGATATCATTCATTAGTTATCATCCAATATGAAGAATAGCTCCAGCTATCAAGTTAAATTTTGGTACCTGAGTAAAGCTAACATATGTATTTTGTATGATTTTTTTTCTAGTTTAAGCAGTATTGCTGTCTGATTTGTGTGTAAAAAAAAGTAAATCTTAAAATCACTACCCACTCGCCCTGGAAAATCTGCTTCTATGCCCTCCTTTCACCAAATATTTTTTTATATGTTCTTAACATTCTTTTATATGCATTTTCAAATTTGACATATCAATGACATATTCACTCAAAAGAAAAAAAAGGGAAAAAAAATTAAAAGTGGATATCGAGTAGCTCAATGCTGTTATCATATTAACATCAGGTTTAATTATGGGAAGAGTTGGTTTCCTCTTAATTAGAAGTAATCTATAAAATTATGCTAAATTGATCCCAAAGGTTCTGAGTTCAAACTCCATTCCCATAGACTGCCACCCTTGATTCCTGAGCAAAACCCTTAATCCCCACACCTCCTCACAATGGCAGCCCACTGCTCCCCAAGGCTTTACTACTTGTGACAGAGTAATGACCATAAAGTGGAATTCTATTCGATGAGAATGACAAGTTTTCTAACTGTTGGTTTTGCATGATATCTTTCCTGCGTCCAGTTTAATGGAATCTATTTAAGTGCTAGAAGAGATATAAATGTCATCATGTAACAGTGAAATAGAACTAGACCAGGTCCTATAACTCCAAAGCTGTCAGAGGGTTAGAGTCAACCACTCTTCCTATGATGTCTAAAAAAATTGGAAAATCTTTTGCCAGGATCTTACTATTCTCTGACAGTGCCTGATCATATGGACTAATGAGGCTGGTGATTGGCTGCATCTATCACATGCAGGATTTCTATCACGATACAGAGCTTTACCTTAGATAAAAGTAATGGAGAGGATGGAGTACTTTAAATTGCAAGAGCCTATTTCTCTCACAGACCAAAGAGGAGTGCACCCGTTTTTATAGCTCCTTTCCAAGAAAGGAGAAAATAATCCAAGCTTTTTAAAGAGGTGGCTTTGTTTAAACGTAGGAGTTTAGTGTAAAGAATCAGGATCCCTCATTTTGATAGAATAAGAATATAGAATCCATTGATGTACTACCTGATATGTTAGAGACAAATTAGGTGTTTTTTTCTAACAAAATCTGGAAATATCTAAAAGGACGGGACTGAGATAGATAAAACTTTGCTTGTAGATGTTGGAATAAAAAATGTATCCTCAATAAAAGGATCCTTTAAGGAGTGAATCCCCTTCTTGTGCCATTCACAAAACTTTGTGTCAGACAGAGAAGAAGCAAATAATGGTTTGAATTAGAGTAGTCCGAAGTGATCCAAAGTGCCACCAAAAGTACTTTCTGATTGTAGACCAAATTTTAAGTGAGTGTGAGACTGATAAAGAATTGTAATCAATCAATCAAAAAAATAGAAATAAAAAAAACAAGTACATTTTTCCACTTTGAGATCGATAAAGTCAATCAATCAATTAGGAGAAAAGCATTTTTCTCTATTTCAAGCCAGGCCTGAGGCAATAGTAAAGCTCCCGTAAGTTTGAGGCCCAATAGTAGAATTTTAAATGAGCTAGACCCATTCCTCCTTCCAACTTGGATCTTTGTATGAAGTCTTTCTTTATCTGAGGGGCATTTTTATTCAACATTAAGCTGGAAATCTATCTAGTTTTTAAAAAAAGGCATAGTTAATAAAAATCGGAATGCTTTGAAAGAGAAAGAGAAATTTTGGCAGGGTATTAATTTTTACTAAATTGATTTGTCCAGCCACAGAAATAGAAAGAATCAAGTACTTTAATAAATCTTGTTCTGTAGGTTCCAAAATGGTTAGGTGACCTGTGATAAATGAATAGATACTTAACTAAACAGTGTTAGTATATTTTGAACAGTAATATAGTGTTACCAGTGTTGAAACCTGATGATCTCTATGTTTGAAAATTAAATTGAATAATTTAGTATAACATTACAAAATCAAAGAGTTCTTTAAGCAACTAATAATGATAATTTCAAGCTTACAGTCTAAACCATTTGCATCTTATTTGAGATTTAAGCCCAGAAGGGGCAGAAAAAAACTTTCCAGATAAAAACAGATTAGAAAGTCAACCTCAAAAAGGGTTGGAATTATTTACTTTAACCTCAGCAGATGGAGCAGGAGGTTATTAGCTGATCAATATTTGTTTGTATGAGGTGATCTGATTATTTTGGGTCATTACCTTTTGTTTGCTTAGCTAAGTGCTGGAACCACTCAATCAGAAATACAAAGTGTTGCTGAATAAATGCTGACCAGCAGCTTACTTCACAGATGTCACACCTCATTATCTTTTTTGCAATTGGTCAGATATACATTTATTTGAATTAAAGCTGGTGTATTTTTCCTTAATTCAAAAGGTGACATACAGATTATTTTGTTTTTCATTTTCAGTTTAATCATGTTCTTTGTATTGTTAGATCAGATGCATGTTTCCATTATGAAATAGAAGAACTGAAAAAAAATGGGGCTGGGCTTATCTTTGAGGAGGTATTGGATTATAAAAGGAGACGACTCTCTTCATTCAGCCTCACACCAACCAGCTCTCAGCTGCCTCTGCTCTTCATCCTCATTAGAGTGTCACCTCCTCCTCAGACTCCCGACAAGTGAGTGATTCTGCTCCACCTCTACTGATGACCTTCTCTGTGTTTCGTTGCTCCTGTATAAAGAATCTATCTCTGTGCATTCAGTTCTCCTTCGGCATGGCGGCACTGTGGCTCCAGTCCTTCTCCCTGCTGGTCTTACTGGTTGTATCTTGGCCGGGGTCCCAGGCTTTTTCTGCTCCACAGCACCTGTGCGGCTCTCACCTGGTTGATGCTCTCTACCTGGTATGTGGGGAGAGGGGCTTCTACTACCGCCCCAATAGAGATGTGGACCATATTCTGGGTGAGCAATCCACACTTTACCAAATGTAGCTGATTAACTCATTTGAGAAAAATATGTATTATGTTACCTGGATGAATTTTTATACTGGTATTTAAGTGAAGAGATAGGAACTTAAAATGTTTTCAAGGAGGACTTTTGTCTCATCTCATTGAAAATCACATTTAAAAAAAATCATCGTATGATAAGTATACATTTGTAAAATTTTGTTTTGTTCTTTTTTAGATTTTTTTTTATAAATTTTGTATATATTCTCCCTCCTCTAGTTCCAATTCCAGGTTGTTTTCTTTTTCAGAATGTATTTATTTGCACTTTTTTGCACCTAATCGCATCCTAGCAATTCTTTCACCAAAGGCTCACCACACATATTTTGAACTTCTTTACTATTGTTTTTATTTATTTCAACTCTTTCTTTTCAAAAGTGATTCAAGATTTAAATCAATTGTGTCCATTCAGGTTGAAAGTTCAGTTCTGTTTCCTTCTTTTCTTTCATATTAATTAACCTTACTTGTTATTAGTGGTTGTAACCATTTTTTTTTTGGAAGAAAAACATAACATTGAGCATAATTTTGCTCTAATCTAATGCATTTTTTTCCTCTTTTTTTCACTCCATTAGGCATATTCCCTTCAAAGACAGACACAGGGTCGGCTCATGCGGGTGAAAATGAGGTGCCTGAGCTGTCCTTTGAGGATCAGATGCAGATGATGGTTAAGAGAGGCATTGTCGAGCAGTGCTGCCACAACCCCTGCAACATCGCTGTACTGCAGGAATACTGCCACCCGTAACCAAGCACACCTAAGATTTTTGGCTAACTTAAAGCAACCCCCGCAAACCACCTTCACCCTAGCCTCTGCAGAGCAGCAGTGCGGATCTCTTTCAGAGAACCAGCTGCAGTCAATGACGTGCTGAGAAATGGATTATTTTTGCAAAAAAAAAAATTAAAGTTTTATGAATTGAGACATCTGGATTTTTTAATGTATGGACTTCTTTCTTTTGTATTGATTTGGATTTTATCAGAAAATGTCCCTTCTTTATCATGTATCAAACATACAATATTCAAAAGCCACTAATTAAATAGTAAAGGTTTGCATAAAGAAACTTTTTGAAATATATAAAAAGAGCTCTCAGCATTAAATATTCACAAAACTCTCTCCTTTGTTTTTATTAAACCTTACAGCACACATTTTTTTAGATTATATTGGGTATTATCTTTTTAAAGATAATTTTTTTGGGGCTCTAGTGGCCTTTAGTTTTGGAATAAGAGAGAAAATTAGAACTCAAATTGATGGACCATGGGGAGAGGAAAATCTTTACATTTCCTCTTTGCACTATGTGTCTAGATCTTGGGGTATCTCCTATACTATTCTCTGCACATGGAAACATTATACCCAACCAAACATCTACATTCCTACCTCAGTTGGATATAAGTGTTTGCATACCGATTGTTTAGGGATACAATGCTATTGAAATGCATGTATATTGATAGATAAGGCTACTATTCACATATATCAAAAACTAAATTTGTCAACATCTCATTTCAATTTAGGGATATAATTACATCAGTGTTTCTTAATGCCAATAAGGAACTCAAAATATTTTTTGCATGATTCCAAAACAGATAATGAATGCACAAATAAAGGTTCCACAAAAGTCTGATTATTTTTTAGCTGATTTTACCTTAGAGTAGACTATTCTAGTTGAGGTTTAACCAACATAAATGTGTAAAATGTTAAACTCAAAGTTTTAAAAGATGTTCAGACCACAGAAAATGTGTTTGCCAGTAGTTTATTATTACTATGCTTACACAACAAAGAAAAAAAAATCTGTCTTAACTTGAAAAAACATTAAAATAAAAATAATAACATAACTGTTGTGTTTTGGATCCAAAGGGTGTTATAGCCTGACAGTGAGCCTTGTAGCTGATTTAAAAAAACATTACCTAAAGTTATTTTATAAAATATAGGTGGGAAACCAGGGGCTCCATCAAAGAAATTTGAATTTGCGTTTATTTTGTTCATATTTTTTATAGGTGGACAATCCAGGTTTAGAAAACAAAAACAAAAATAAAAGCCTAGCTTTCCTTCATCTTATTCACTTAGCTATGGGTTTAACCCCTGGCTGGTTAGGAATTGGGTAAATTGTAGCTCCTACCTCTTGTTCCTAACTCCTTCCATAAGTGTAACAAAAGTTACACTTATGGAAGACTTCTGAAGCTCTACACTGTAAAACCCAAAATATATTAGGGTGAGTGCATTTACATGAGCTACGTATTATACATTTCATGAAATAATGTGTTTTTGTTCAATTCTGTGAGTTGGACTGTGTTTATGTCTCTGTGCAAAGGATTGTGGGAAAACAAACAGCTCCTAAGCAGAGAATAGGAACATCTGCAGGTTCCTTTGCAGAATGAAGCACCCTGCTTCCTGTTCCTACCTCCTTCCTTACTTCGGGACACCACTTATCATGCGACCTCAGACAAACCTACCGCTTCGAGGTCCTTAGCAATTAGTCTTCAAATATAAGCAGTCTAACTTTTGAAGTTATTAGGTTTTTGGTCACCTGATATTTCACCATATTTTTTTTTTATCATAATCATGCTCACAAAGACGTTCAATTTTCTGGCACTGCTTGGTTTCTCCTTTGATTTTAGATATGCTATGAATACACTGTAAGAAGGCATAGGGTTCAATCTGAAAAACTCACAAAAAGAGAAAAGATGATTAGGAGAAATTTATTGATACATTACTTTGTCTTTGGCGCTCAGACCTCGGCTGGAAACATAGCACTTAATTTTGATAGATATGCATGAAAAGGAGTGAAGAATAGGGCTGTTTCCCCCCAGGCCTGAAACTGATGGTGGAGTGGAGATAGATGAAGTTCGTCAGTCTGTAGACTGCCAGTTAGCGAGATGGTCTGCTGACCTTTATTGGAGATCCAGTGGACTGTGTGAGCTGATACTTAAGCTTCACCCAGGGACCTGGAAGATGGAAGTCCAGTTTGGATAACACAGGTTGAGAGAACCTGTCCATGATGAGCAAGCATGAAGCAACAGTGGAGAGGAAAAACTTCCCGTTGGGAAGAAACCCCCTGCAGAACCAGGCTCAACATGGCAGTCTTCTGCCGGACCGGTTAAGATGAGACAGGGAACGCAGTAAGAGTCCGGGAGGAATGACACTCTGATGAAGCTTTAGGTACGATGATGGAGGAGGGGCTGGAGGTGGGTTGAAACTGTGTCACACAGTGCATCCACCGCCTGCCCACAGGAGCAGACAAGTGTGTATCGGAGGCCTTTTGAGATAAACTTTGGATGCCGATTGGCTTTTGTGGAGGCGTGGTTCAAAGCTGATTGGCTGTGTCGCAGGAGGATATAGAAAACAATGAGTTACTTCAGTTGAATTTCCGCCTAGGCTCCATATGATAGATACTCTACCAAACTGGGGATGATGAGAGTTTTTGTAAAATATATATTCTTTTTTGCACACCTCAAGTGTTTGTTGTCAGAAAGCTAACCTTGGTCTCATACAAATATAACATTTGGTTTTAAGTGAGATTTGCTTAGAAAATTTAACTTGCTTTTGTGATATTTAGGTGGCATCAACAGTTGGAGAAACATGGTGACACTAAGTTACCAGCTTTGGAAGCAATTCTATGAGTAAGTCTGAAGATTTTCTTTACCTGCATACCTTCATACTATGCATACTGACTAGATATACCTTTGATAAATACCTTAATACATTCTACAACAATCTAATACATTTTATCTTTTATAAAACAAAAGACATTTTAAAAGAACTCGGCTCTAGCACTATGTCCCACAATGGAGTTTCCTGAAATAATAATAGCTGAATAATAGCAGCTGAAAGGAATCATTTAGGTTTTTATTGTTTATTTCAGACAGAGAGAGCAAAGTATTTTCTGAACTACTATCTCATTATTTTGATATTGTAATATGTATACAGTGTCTAAATACAAGGTCTTGGCATCCACTCATCCAGTTTATTTCTCATCTTAGAATGTGAGAAAAATGCTTCTAATCTGTGACTGGGGTAATATTAAAGTCAGATAAATATTCTGACCGGAAGAAAAAAAGAGAGAGAGTTTGTTTCTCAATGAATTGCTGAAAATATACATTTAAACTACAAAGAAGATATTAAGGACAAAAAAAACAACAAAATGCATTACTGCCCCCTAGTGACTGCAGGACAGACTGGCCTTAAATGTCAAATTATAATTTTTTTTAAATTTTGATTTGGCAGAAGCATAATATTTCTGACCTAAAATGTTCATAAGTATGCTTAAATATACATTAATATGCCTGCACTGAGATACAGATCTCTTTTAATGACATTACCACATGACGTATTTGTAAACAAAATTTTTACCACTAAATATTTGTGTAGACCTGCTGTCTGACCTACATAGGCAGAGTACTTTCATGTTTGAGGTATCCTCATAGAAATAATGTTGGTTATACCTTTGTGAGGGATAAGCTCTTCACATATTTATTTAATCATTTCCTTTTGTAAAAGAAGTTGGACTATTATCCCACTCCTTTATTAGAAATATGTTAGATTGATTTTAAAGTGAGTTTTCTTTGCATTTACTCTGCACTTTTACAGCCCAATGTCATTTTAAGAGTCCATAAAAGGCCTACTTTTTGGTAATATTTTTTCTAACACAGTTGCAATTTTTTTTTTTACATTTTAAGGATGTATTTAACCTTGTACTGAAATTGCCTCATTTCCCATGTGTACGGTTTTACATGGTGCACCTTGAATGTGGCTAAGAAAATTACAGCTCTTGACTGAATATATAAAACAATTAGCAATTAGACAAGTGCACACTAAAACCCCTGCATGTCGTATTTAGCAAATATTTGGACATTATTTTGCAAATGATGAAACTGGGCCAAATTTCCCCCCAAAAAACAGGAGACTTAGTGTAGCTGTAGTGCTGTACATAGCCATAGGTTATTTGTGTTGTGTTAAAACATTTGCACGACTGTCTCTGTAAATGTAGACTTGCTTCAATTGTGAAATGTAGTGTGATGATCTGAAGGACTTTTTAATGTGATTCGCTTCTTTAGGTTGCTTCGATTGGAGTTAAAGGACAAAACTTTTTCATGGTGATAGTAATGGTGGTCAGCCTAGCTTCTTTCTGTGTGCTCTTGCACAGCTGTGCAAGATAGTTTGCAACCATCAGTTAATGTTTTCACCCCTGGACTGAACCATTTTGGACTTCTCTACAATGCCTATGTGAAGTTGCAATGCCCTGTTTTGACAAATTACAATTGTCCTGCTTTTCAATTGACTCATAGTCAGGTTAGGTGGAGCAGGCAAATAATTAGGGAATGCAATAGAAAGAAAAATCTGATAGTTTGTAGGTATAAAGATGAAATCTAATGTAATTTTTGGGCTTAAAAGATCTTTTTAACATTCATGCACTAAATCTCTTCTTTTCGTGAGATTGGGGGCTATTTAGAAATCATATGGGGCTTGCCCAGGTGACAGGTTCAACCAAGCACTACCATAACTGGAGCCAGACT
The DNA here is from genome assembly GCF_000732505.1 of Cyprinodon variegatus. Lineage (NCBI taxonomy): Eukaryota > Metazoa > Chordata > Actinopteri > Cyprinodontiformes > Cyprinodontidae > Cyprinodon > Cyprinodon variegatus. Next base: position 233,439 of record NW_015150741.1, read on the forward strand.
TGAAGCTGTACAAATCTGGTTCAGCATTCTGGATTTTCTTTTCTACCCACTATATTGATCTTATTTTTGACCTGACTAAAGGTGAAACAATAGGAGCTATGACCGGGAGCTAGGGGCTACAATTTGCTGTGTTTTGATTAATCCATTCCTTTAAGTGACCTTTTTACCTTATGAGGCTCAATCTTCCAGACGAATTAGAAAATAATTTAATTGAGTGGAAACAAGTGGTTTTGGGGACAATAAAAATACTAAAACTTTTGCTAGGGGATATCCCCTCTACTTTGCTCAACAGAATATAATAATAAATAAAATAATATAAGGATAAATCCATGGCAAACCAACAATTAAACTTAGTTTTAGTGGACTGGATCATCAGGAGACTAAAGTCAGACCACTTTAGTATTTGTTGATATTTTTACAATGAGGAATAACAATATCAAATGTCTGCATATTATAACATTTTGATTTCTTAATAAAAAACATGAAAACCGTTAAAAGCAGCATATGAAGTAGTTCAGTATTTGGGCAACTAGTAGGAAGATATAAGGTGAGGCTGCTCATCCTTGGTTTGTAAAGATGCCAAGATTTTATAACCATTGCTAAGTAATGCAATGCTATTATTTTTACTCTCACTGTAACTAGAGTGTGTTTGTAGTGTTCAAGGTTACCAAGCCTTGTTTCATTTATTACTTAAGGCTTTGTTAAACACTGCTAAAAGAAGTGTAGATATCATATCTTTATCTTCTGCTTCTCCAGGACCAGGTCGTGGGAGCAGCGGGTGAGACTCCAGGGCCTTCCCTTATCCCAGACGCCTCTTCCAGCTAAAGATAAATCAATTTAAGATGAGCCGCTGAATTTGGATGGACTTATTGCTTTTCCTGCTTCTTCTTCTTATTTTTATGGTCATTGACAAACAGTGTTTGGTGCCTTTGTGCCACTAACTGAACTGTTCTTTTGCTGTTGAATCATCTTTACTCGATATCTGTGATGACACCCAACAGGCTACATCATACTTCTGAGTGGTCATGTAAAAATGCCAAAAAGATTGGAATTTATTTTACTATTGTAATCATTTATATCAATGTAGAGCAATGTTTTTTTTTTTTTTTACTATGCACAATTTTACAACATTCATACATTTTTATTTATTTATAGAGTACTTAAATGTCAGTTGACATTTAAGGCAAAAAAAGCAGGGTGTCTGGAATGTAAGGATTTAATAAAGGCTGTGGGCGTATGTGCAAATAAATGATCCACCACAGTTTTCAGCACATAGTTCTGTTCAGTTCAATTCAGTTTATTTCTATACTGCCAATTCACAACACGTGTCATCTCAAGGCACTTTACAGTTCACTGATATACAGTCACATTGATTCAAAGTTTTCTATCTATTGATAACATCGACTTATTGACTCAAAGGCAATCCCTCACAATAAGCATGCTTGTACCGACAGTGGAGAGGAAAAACTCCCTTTTAACAGAAAGAAACCTCCAGCAGAACCAGGCGCACTGTCAGCTGTCAGCTGCCATCTGCCGAAGCCAACCAGGGTTCAAGGAGACAGAAGCAGACATAGAAAAGGCAACAGTTCTAAAACTGTGGAAACATTAGCTGCACTTGACATGAAAAGCATGATTTTTTTTTTTATAAAAAAAACTTTTGATCATATGTCTTTTATTTATTCTGTGAGTTTAGATGTACAATCTGGTATACCTAAAATGCATGGCTCTAAAAAAACAGACTCGTCCTTCTGTCAAAGTCTACCTACTTAAATGCAATAATACTTTTCAAACAACAAAGCTGTGTTCGCTCATAGATTTTACACAGATGGCCAAATTTAGCGCTTTATTGGCAGCTCTGTGCGCTTTTTGTAAAGAAATACGTTCACTCATTTAAACCCATTTGATGTTATTTTATTCTGGTAGTTGCATTCAGTGGCACCTCCAGAAATCTTTCATCGGGGTGGCCAGATGGGGCCACTAAAAATCTTGGGGTGGCACACTGAAACTAAAAGCCATAATTTCAGGGTTTGAATCTAATATTGTGGTAAACCTGCATGTAGAGATAATAAAGACTTAAGTAAGCACCTACTCATATCTTGGTTTATTGTGTGATTTTTAATGTTACGGCGCTGGCTGTGCATAATGGGATGAAATGCTAAACTGATGAACATTACTTTTAACAGCAACACAGACATGCTGTGTAAGAAAGGGCAGCAAGACTCTGATAACCATGTTCTATAGATCTTTTATAGAGTAAATACTTACCTTCTCTGCCATCTGCTGGTATGCTGTTCTTCATTTAAAGAACAAAAATGCCATATCCAACATAATTAATGTATGCAGTAAAATCACAGGTGTTCAACGGAAAAACATGACTGAAATGTATGAAGAGCAGGTAATTAAGGAGGCTGAGCCCATCTAGGATAATTACACCCATCCCCTACATAGCGAATTCCAGTTTCTACCCTCTGGTTCCTGTTTTAAATATTCACCAGCTCAGACCGATAGATACAAACACTCCTTTATTCCCTCTGCTGTTCAGCTGCTAAACTCTTCTGGGAAAAGCAGATAGTCATACGTTGCATGCATATAGACCCATGCTTTTATTCATCCTCTGAACTGCACATATTTATTTATTTATCCACCTTACTTTTATCTTTTTAAAATATTTTATGTGTTTCTTGTGTTTTTATGTGTTAAGTTTGAATTCAATTAAGTTTCAATTCAGTTTATTTATATAGCAGCAATTCACAACATATGTCATCTCAAGGCACTTTACAGTTCACCAAATCATACAAATTCATTCAAAGTTTTCTGTCTAAGGAAAACCAGTTGATTGCATCGACTCATTGACTTGAATGCAATCCTTCACACTAAGCATGCTTGTAGCGACAATGGAGAGGAAAAACACCCTTTTAACAGGAAGAAACCTCCAGCAGAACCAGGCTAAGTGTGAGCGGCCATCTGCTGAGGCCGACTGGGGTTCAAGAAGACAGAAGCAGACATACAAAAAGCAGCTGTAAAACACGGCCCCGTCCAGAAAAAACACACAACCAGGCAGACGAGGTCCGAGCCAACTCCCATGTCAAAGAAGAAGAGATCACATCAAGCCAGTAACAGTCAGAGAAACAGGACTACACTGGAAAACAGGCCAATCTCCTACATCTATAAACAAGGGGGTGTCACAGCCAAACAGGAACAGACGAGGCGAAGCTACTACTAGAAAAAGCAAAGAGAACATAACGTTATAGATTGAACTAATAGATTCTGCAGAGTGAGAAAATAGAGATAGAATGAAGCAGAATATTGAAATTGGGGTCCTTATGTCTTCCAGAAGTCTAAGCCTATAGCAGCAAAGCTATAGAGATAGCTCAGGATGAATGTGTGTGAAAGGTGTACTACTACTGCACAAAATAAAAGCACTGGGATAAATAAAAGCTACTTAACTGAACTAAACTGATGCAACTACAATTTACACTGGCAGGTGGTGTGGCCGGGGCATTGCACAGGGTGGCCGTGGCCCCCCCTGGTGGCGCCACCGGATGTATTGGCCTGGATGTTGCATTGAGCGATGCGCGTTCCAGGGACAAAGCATGCAAATCTCGGCGGACACGCGCTTTTCTGTGTAACACCTGTGCAGCTTCTCCCTCCAGCGGGGCGTGGTCACCTGAGCTTCCTCAGGCTGCGGCTGATTCTCAGAAACCACGGGCTATACCGCTGTCCGCCTCTGCAACACATTTTATATGGATTCTATGTAGAATATTTTAAGAAGTCGATCGTTTCTATTGGACGTGGGGAAAAGACGCACTTTTCGGTTTGAGCCGCGTTTCTCCGGATCACTTTCAGGCTACCTGGCCAACAACAAAATGCAAGAGTTTCACCTGAACAACGATACTTGCACTAATGGTAAGGAGATACTTCCTATTTATACTGGGTGGATTCAACACAACATCCACAATGTTAAAAAAAAATGTCAATGTTCTCATCTAAACCATCCTAATTGTCTGATGTTTTTAGACGCACCTGTTGTCTTTGCTGAAAATGTTCTTTTACTCTATAAATGTTGTATTAAACGCCCCAGTCTATAAACCACGTATCCGCGTTTTAAAACAGGCTACAATATATCACATAAAGTTCTGTAGAATTGTCTCTATTTCAGTTGAAGTTAAATATTGTTTGTTTATGAAGGCTGTTCTATGGCTGTGCCCCTCCTTATAGTCACAATGATCACATGTTCCTTATGATATAGGAACAGTGGTAAAGTTTCTTTATCTTTACAGCTATGGATATAAGTATGGGCTCTAGTAACAAAGGAAAAAAAATTAAAGTGTGATGATTATAAGCTTAAAAACTGAGACACAGATAATTTTCCTCAAAATTAAATTTGGCTTCGAAATTAAGCAAAGTATGTTTGTTTTTATTTTTGTTATGTATGAGTAGGACTAGTTAAAATAACTAACAATTAATTTGGTAAAATATTGGTAAAATATAAACTTTGTCTCATGGCAAATCAAACCTATTTATTTTTAATCAAACATTTAGTTAAAAGCCCCAATACCATTTTGATTTGTTAAGGAAAAAAAAACTTTACAGTTGTTTTTTTTTTTTTTTTTTTTTTTTACACCTCTGAAATGCTTCTGAAATTCTTTAAACTTCTACCCACAATATGAAATCAAAGAGCAGCTTTTGAGGGGGCCTAAAGTTAAGTAATTAACTTTAGTGTGTCTTCTGATGGCAGCCTTCCTTTTTAAAATACTATTCTCCTTTTCTTTGTATGGTCAAAAATTAATTAGAAAAAAAAGATTGGCTTATCTAGCCTGTATTATGATTATAAAAAAAATTATCAGCACTAAACACAAGCAAAATGATGGTATATTAAGTCATTGGACTGAGGTTATTACAAGGTTACATTAATCATTTACTTTATTTATTACTTTATTTTCTAAATATTTCTTTTATTATTTCTAATAAAATATTTGACCTTTGCCGCCACCTTTCTCCCCTCTGAGTTTTTTTTGAAGTTATTTTAATTGCATCCCACCTTTGATAACCAAGCCTGTTTCTCCAACACTT
>NW_015150741.1:238814-278850 GCF_000732505.1 Cyprinodon variegatus
ACTTCTGTGAAATTAAACTGTTCACTTAGGAAGCAACACTGATTGACAATTTCACATGCTGTTGTGACACGTTCAATAAAGGAGTGGTCCTGCAGGTGGGGACCACAGACCTCTTCTAGTACCTATGCTTTCTGGCTGATGTATTTGATTGCTCTTGAATGTTGTTGGTGCTTTTACACTCGTGATAGAATGAAACACAAGGGGCTCAGGTAGTGCAGCTCATCCAGGATGGCACATCAATGAGAGCTATGGCAAGAACTTTTGCTGTGTCTGACAGCGTAGTGTCAAAAGGCTGGGGGAACTACAGTACCAGGAGGCAGGCCACTACATGGAGGACTCTGTAAGACAGCAACAACACAGCAGCAGGACTGCTACCTCCAGCTTTGTGAATAGAGGAGCAGGAAGACCACTGTAAAAGGACATCAAACCGGCCACAAATGTGCATGTGCCTGCTCAAATATTAGAAACTGACTCCAGGATGGTATGACTGCCTGATGTCCACAGATGGAGGTTGTGCTCACAGGCCAACACTGTGCAGAATGATTGGCATTTGCTAGAGAACACCAGGATTGGAAAATTCACCACTGGTATCCTGTGCTCTTCACAGATAAAAGCGGATACACACTGAACATACCGGCCAGCGATGGGGGATCTGGATTCAACAAGTCATCTCTTTGTCATGTATTTGTTCTACCCAGCCACTGAACCAGGTGTGTCCAATCTGGTTTAACCTGTGCAGATTGGACTCACCTGGTCAGAACAAATACATGACATAGAGATGACTTGATGACTCCAGATCCCCCATCTCTGATACCGGCAGACGTGACAAAGTCTGGAGACACCGTGGAGAGCTATCTGCTGTCTGCAACATCCTTCAGCATTTGTGGTTTGGCAGTGGAGCAGTAATGGTGTGGTCCGCACAGCCCTCCATGTACTAGCTAGAAGTAGTGTAACTGTCATCAGGTACCGAGATGAGATTCTCAGACCCCTTGTGAGACCATCTGTTGGTGCGGTTGGCCTTGGGTTCCGCCTAATGCAGAACAATGCTAGACCTCCGGTGGTTGGAGTATGTCACCAGTTCATGCAAGATGAAGGCATTAAAGCTATGAACTGGCCCGCCTGTTCCCCAAACCTGAATCTGATTAAGTACTTCTGGGACATAATGTCTCACTCCATCCAGCAACATCATGTTGCACCACAGATTTTCCAGGACTTTGTGTATGCTTTGTTCCAGGTATGTGAGAAGATCCCTCAGGAGACCATCCGCCATCCCATCAGGAGCATGTCCAGGCGGTATAGGGAGGTCTTAATGCATATGGAGGCCACATTCAATAGTCAGGCTCATTTTTACCTGTTTTGAAGACATTACTTCAAAGTACCATCGGTCATGTGTTTTTCCATTTAAATTTTTTTGCATGACTGCAAAGCCAGGCCTCCATTGATTAAAAAATATGATCCCCATTTATGATTATTTTTTGTGGTTTTGTTGTCAGCACGTTCAACCTTGTACAGAACAAATTATTCAATGAGAATATTTCATCCCTTCAGATCTAGGATGTGTTATCTGAGTGTCTTTATTTTTTTGAGCAGTGTATTTGTAAATAATTTGAATTTTTAAAATAATGCACATCTCCAGTTATGACTGACTTGCAGCCACTGTATATTGTTCCTTTTCTGTCATAGATGGATACATAAACCTTAGTTATTCCCTTTAGATGCTACCTACGGGAAATGTAACATTTCTGTAGCTAATGATGACAGCGTGTAAAGGTCGGTATTGTCTAGAATAGGAAGGAGTTTGTGCAGTGTTCTCCTTTCTGCCACTGTGAGAGAATTTGTGGCTACATTATAAACAGGTTAATGACTGATCGTAGGATGAAGCTCTTTGGGGTCCTTGTACTAGATAAAGAGATATACAATTACAGGATATTTTCTCTGTGCCAACGACTGACCACACCAGCACATCTCAGTGTAAAAAATAAAAGACGGCGCAGACAACAGACTGATAAAACATCTCCACTAAATTCCCACAGATCTTAAATTAATTTAAGACGTCCTACTCTGTCCTTTCTTATGCGGCTGCCCATGTTGTTCATTCAGCCCAGCTTGTTATCCAGTGATCCAGCAATCAATATTAATAGGTCTGCATAACCTCCTCCTCTCATAACAGAATTGGCCTTTGATTTGGTCTGTTTTGCGTTTTAGGCCATTTGTGTGGCACCAGACAACAAAGTTCTTCACCGGGCTCCTTTACTACCTTGACTGCAAGATCAGTCACAGTGTCTCAACATTAGGTAATAAATAGAGCTCTGATGTTTGAGGGATGTCTTTTCTGTTCATACAGTGAAGTTGACCTTGAGAGGAAAGACATAACTTGTTTTCTGTGTGGATCTTTCAGTGTTTGTTTTCTGTCCACTGAACAAAAACAGGAAAATTACAAGAACCCCCTTCATTATTTATATGCAGTACAGTTTCTGTGTTAGTTTTACGATCACAATAATCATGATTGTTTATCTTTGTAACCATCTAAGATATGATGCGTTTATGAGAAAATAAAAGCTTGAATATTGCCCTGATTTTAGTGAAATTAAACATTTCCAAATTATTCTCATCTTCTGTGAATGCTTCATGTCTCTTCAGGGTCTGTGCTGATGTTGCGGTGTGGCTCCCAGACTGCTGTATGTTTAGTCACCGCAGATCCAACTGTCATCCTTACACACCTAAACAGCAGCTTACAAACAACAGGTACCTCATCCCTCACATGCTTTGATCAGCTGAGAGCCTCTCATTGTCCTTTGTTTTTGTGTAAACATGCCTTATATCAGCCATGAAGTTTGTCTTGGGTATCCGCCTCAGTGATGTTCTGGAAATATGACTCATGCTTGTGTTTTACAGCTGCAGGCTTAAATTCGGTTAAAAAAGTGGCCCCTGAGTAGCTTAGTTTTTACTGCAGTTCAGTTGTATTTGAAACTAAAAAAATTGAACTGAAGAAATATCAGAAAAAAAAAAAAAAAAAAAAGCCTTTGTAGGGTTTTCTGTGTTTGATTGGTTCAAAGTTTTCTATTTAAGAAAAAACGGCTGATTTCATCGACTCATTGACTTGGCAGCAATCCCTCACATCTTTTGAGTTTCAGCAATCCCTCACGCCGAGCATGCATGTAGCAACAGTGGACAGGAAAAAACCTCAAGCAGACACAGGCTCAGTCTGAGCAGCATTCTGTGAACCCTTCAGCCCCCAAACAATTAAAATAGATGCTGATAAAATAGCTTATCAGGGTAAAAGTTTTATTAATAATATAGTGTATTTAAAGGGGTAGTGCTTCGAAGAATTGTGGTGCTTCTCTTATTTAAAACAGCTTTGGAGATTTAGATTTTTTTCTTATTTGAAATGATAGTCCAAAGCCAATAAAAGCTGAAACTTCAGGTAATATTTAAAGGTGTTTTATTTTGTCCCTGTGTAAAGTTTTACTTACATTTGTTTTAATGGTGTATACTCTATATGCACTAAATACTTTTTGTCATTGTTATGTTTATAAGAGTTGCCGTAGTGCTCATGAATCTCAGGATATTTATATGAAAACAAAAAAAAAACCCATTTCTAATGAAACTGGCTGTTCAGAACGGATGAAGTGAGGCGCAGAAAACATTGAGATGGCGACAGCTTTAATAAATACCCTGGACATGAAACATAACTTCTGATTTCATTGCTAGATATTTTAGATAATATTTTTGCCTTGGCTTGTAGAGCAGTTTGAAACTGGAGAGTTAGAACACATGGTTCCTCTTTGTGCAAATACAGTGGCTTGCAGAAATATACATACCCTTTGAATTTTTCCTCATTTTATCACATTGCAATTACAAACATAAATATAGTTTACTGGAATCTGGTATGCAGTTATGAAATAGGAAAATTATACATGATTAAAAACGGTTTAAAATACTTTTTGCAATGAAAAAAGTGCAGTGTGCAAAAAATATTCTGTCTTCTCTTATCTGTGTGCAAACTAATATCCATCAGAAGTTGCCTAATAATGCTAATAATCCCATTTACACTACCGAGCTTGGATCAGTTAACCGTACCGAGCTTGGTTCCTTACGACCATTTACACATAACGCTAGCATGGTTCCTCGCCTTCTAGTGACAATCTACGGTACTACTGCTCTGTAGAGGTAAACTAACAAATCAACATGGAGGCGCCCATAATATTCAGGAAGTTATATTTGGTTATAATTGTGATATTTCTTTGGTGAATTTTACATGACAGAGTTGGCTTTTGGGAAGTGGATATGACAAACAATAGTCTAATCAGGGCTTACAGACGCAGGAAACAACGTCAGATGTTGAGGTTTATCACACTGCTAAACGGAACCATGACTGGAAATCGTGTGGCAATTGCTTGGACTCCCAGTGAATCATGGGATACCCAAAGCTATGTATATCTATACACCGGACCTGTCCTTTAAAACAGCAAAAAGAAGGCTGCATTTGTCGGCCATATAACGAGGAGTCTGAACAGGACAACACTCCATGCTATGATATAATGACAGACGAATCTGGCAATTTTGTGAGAAACTAATTGAAATGCAGTTTATGTACCATTTGTACCATATGTACCATGCTATCACTGGGATTGACTAACAGTTCAGAACAAGCTGAAGACTGGTGCCAGGAAACATGGGCCTCCATTGCAACTAAACAGCGCCACAGGCTGGTTTTCCTGCTGCAAGTTGATGCTGGTATGATGCAGTTATCCTAGCAAAAAGAGTCCCGTTAGATATGCAGTGGATACGGTACGGTTTATAAAAATACTTTTAGCACTAAATGTTTCTGTATTTCTTTCCTAGAGAGAAAACTTTATTAGTTGTAAGTCGTAATCATCCAATATTTCACATTATTTAAATTATAAGATCAGCATCTTTTTAGTTTTAGTTTTTGAATTATATTTCTAAAAAGACAAATACCTTGTATTGAGATCCTACTTCGCTAAGTTTTACCCCTGGGTACTGATTTTCTGTTAGTTTGTGCTGTTTTTGTGCAGCATTATGAACTGGCTCATCAATATAGAAATGAGGTTGCCTTGCCTTAGTAATTTTCATACTCTGTGATATATCACATTTCTGGAATCTTGCTCTCAGTTTAATCAAATGTAGTCTATTAATTCAGCAGCAACGCATGTGGCACAATAAAAATAAACAGCTGTAAGTTGATCTGCTTCTGGTTTCTTTCCGTTCCTGGAACTGAGTTTCCTGAAACTGACATCAGCTGTTGTGTAGCAGGTGAAATCAAACACCACTAACATGGCTGGTTGTTATTCTAACACAGCTTTGTACTAATTGTTCTTTAATTAAACTGTTTTTTTAGCTTATGTTTGCTGTATCTGGCTTACTTTGGTGTCCTCCTACATCTTGTTTTAGATATTTACTTCCATTCCCTTTAAGTCGATTAAAAACTGCTTCCCTGTTTCTTCTACTTTTTTTCGTCTTTTATTTGTCAAATTTTTTGTTGTTTTCACTTTAGTGGTAGGTTTTTGCATTTGTTTTATCGATTTATTCAGTAACTTTACTGTTTGATCATTTTATACATTTGGCTCCCAGGAGTTTTTACACTAGTGGGCATCAATCCGACCATTTTTATGGGTCCATCCTAGGGGTGCACCATTTGAAAAGTCCGACATGCTGATTTTGAGTGATACAGATTTTTTTTAATAACGGACAATGTCAGTTGTTATAAGATCCCAAAACCCCTTATATATTTTAAACTTATCTTACTGAAAGACATTAATCAATACCTGTTAAATATATAATAAATAACAGCTTCTAAAATGACTGCTCTCAGATGTAAATAAAAGTTTTGAGCATTGATTTACAGACCTTTGCAGAGGTAGAAAAGATCTACCTGTGGAAAAGATCAGTCTCACATCTTAGTATCAGCACATCACAGATCTCCCAAAACGAAGGAAATTGAGGCTGAAATAATTGGCTGGCTGATCGATCAGTGCTCCCCTAGTCCATACATTTTTAGAATACTTCACTGCTAACAGTTGTATAAGATGGTTTCATTTTCAATGGCATTTATATTGTCATAGTGAACGTAGATTCACAAAGTGCTTTCACTACTCATATGTGACCCCCTAAGGAAAACCAAGAGTACGCTGTTTATTATGAGCTGTTTATTATGAGCATTCAATCTAAATTCAGTCATTAATGCTTCTCAGCCTGCAGCTGGGTTTTATTATCTCATTTTGAAGCAAAACGGGAGTATGTTATTGAAGTTTTCAGTCAAAGACAACTTGTTGATGAAAAAACTATGCACTTTTTTTGAATATTTAGAAAAATTGAACTGTGACAGAAGAGTGGCATAAAGCTAAAAGGCAGTCCAATGGTTTTACTTGTTTGAGTATCTTTAATAATATACACTAAGGAATTAAACTAAATAGTGTTTGCAGTGTTAGTGGGAGTAGCTGCAGAGTAGCTGAAAGCTGTTTTAGTGGTGAGGTTTTTTTCCCGATGGAACTCATCCTTCTTGCTGAGGGGGAGAGTCTAAAACTGTTTGAGTCCTTTGGGGAAGGGGTTAGCATCAATCGTTTCTGCTTAATTCTGAGTTATGGGGACATACAGTTCCTAACAAAAGAAAATTGTAAGCAGTCAGTCTCTCTTAGGAGCGAGGAGGCAGGTGTGTACCATGTGGTGATGCGTTGTGGATAGACGTAATGATGGCAGAAGAGAAAGGCTGGGATCCAAAGTTGTGACAGTCTCAGCATTTAATGATAAAATAAAAAATGGTTGCATACCCTTTTAAACATACACCCTTGACTGTTGTCTACAGATCTGCGGACATACAGTTCTTACAACATGTGGCTGGGGTTGACCCTGGCTTTACTTTCCGCCTTCCTGATTGGTGGTAGTGTCATCCTCAAGAAGAAAGCTCTCCTTCGATTGGCCATCAATGGACACACCAGAGCAGGTGAGCAGACACGGATGTTGACATGTAGTTGATGTTTACTCAGTCTCTCAGGCTACGCAGCTGGAAGAAAAATCCCTGCAGTAGCAACAAACATGGTAACAAAAATGAACTTTTGGCTTTATTAAAAAGAGAAACTATAAATAGAAAACTTATACATTACAGAAATGGACTAACGAGGGCTCATAAGATTAAAAGATTAAATGAGGAATCACAAAGGTAGGTTAGAGTAATCTAATAGAGACTATTTATATGAATATTAAATGTACTTTTATCATGAATTTTTTATCCTTTTATCCACCCTACAGTAGTTAAATGTATAATGAAATAATTCCTTTAGTATATTTGGGTTTTTATTTCTTATAAAATAAAGTTGTTTTATTCCAACACCTCAAAGTGAAGCAGCCTCTCTGTTTGGGTGCCGCCAATTTCATGACGTCATCCTATCACAACACTTCTGAGGGCTGAAAAAAGTCTGTGACCTCCCTCTGACATTTAATAGATTTTAACAACTTAGACATTAGCTGAAAAAAAGAGAGGTTACCACCTGATGCAGATTTGCCTCTAAAAGAACCACTTTGCTTTAATTTTGAGCTGGAATCATCCCGCTCTGCCTCACATCACCCCTTCCTGATTGGAGAGTGATCGTGTAAATAAAGCACAGGCACAGCGAGGTTATAGTAGGTGCTTCCAGGAGGGAGATATTCTCCAACTGCTTGTTTTCACAGGTCAATAAGCCTAATGGGTTGTTTTGCAATGGTCCCAATATAACCTATTTGGTGCTAGCAGGTAGATGATCATGCCATAAGAGTTTTTTAACTGGTAACATAAACACTGCACACACAGACATAGGTCTGCTGCAATTATTTTTGAATAATCATCACGTGGAAACTACTGTAAAGGAGTATCATGAGTATATTAATTGATTTATTACTATGAAGTTTTATTATTATGACTATGAATCTGTGAAGATTCTCAGTCATTAGGTTTATCGTCAAGCTTTAAAATGTCAGTTTAGACACCTGGACATGAAGTTTTCTGCAAGACGTATCCTATCTCATCCAAGAGGCTTTTTCAGTTCTAAGTGATGGTGGGGAGCATCAACATTAATTCACTGTAGGTTTAACACAAAAATTGGGGGAAAAACCAAACAAAAGGCTCTGTCCCTACTGGATGGGCCATGGAGGTCACCTAGGGGGGTGTTGATGGTTATTGGGGGGCTCCTGATGGTAAATAGCTTTTTTAGTTGACATATTAGCAAGCTGTGAGCTGTAGGTCTGAGCCTGGATCTTGTGTTGTCAGAGCAGACATTAACCTGTTTATATCTTTTATTATGTTGTACAAAATACACATTTCAAAGCTTTGTGTGTACAAAAGAAATGACAATGCATAACATTAAAGGTATTAACAGTGCTTTTAGATGTTCAATTGGAAAAACAATATAATATTTCCTTTCACTTCACAATTATCAATCACTTTAGTCTACCAGATGAAATCTCAATGAAGTCAAGTGAGTATTGTTTTTATAAAATGACAACATTTTCAAACTCCACAGTACAAAAATACTATTTAAAGGCATTGTATGATTTCAGTTTGGATGTCATCACCAACAACAGTGGCAGAGCTACCTGACAAGGATATACCTCTGTTTGTTTTTGCAGGTGATGGTGGATATGGCTACCTTAAGGACTGGCTGTGGTGGGGAGGACTGTTAACTAGTAAGAGCTTGGTTTAAACTCCAGTGTAAATGAAACAAAACACCTGGAGAAGTTTATTGCCTTTTTTATTGTTGGAATACATCGGACAGAAAGTCCGGTAATATGATCAGACAGAAGATCGTTATCATATGAAGACATTGTAATTACATCTTAGTGGAATGCATAGCTGGACCACAAGGGATTTTCTGAAACCCCTGGTCTATTTTTATCAGACCCATGTAGAAATCTGACAGTACTGTGATAAGTCAGACAGGAGGAGACACACTGTGACAAAGAACAACTCGTCTGCTTTGAGCAAAATACAAATTAATGAATTATAAGGTAAACCAGCCAGGTTTGTAGCCGTACAGGTTAGTTTGGAATCACATATGTATATAAAGAAGACAGAGCAGACTTGGACATCAGCAATCAAGGAAGTATTTTAATGAACCAAATGGCGATCTTTAGGTTTGTTAGAGCAGCAGCTGCAGATTAACATTTATTACCTTGTTTATGCTGGGAGAATTTCCAGGATGAACTCTCCAGTGAATGCTTGATCTCGTGTGGCTGGTGGTCTATAGGGGGAGCCTCTATGCAGCAAGTATGAAAGAAAAAAAAAAACAGCATCAGAGCTTGTAGAGTTGGATGCAAACAATGTGTTTCCAGCCTTTAAATCAGAATGCTTAAAAATATTTTAGCTGATTTAAATATATAAGTCATTTCTATAAAAAGGAAATGCATGGGTTTTGGTAGTTTGCCATTTTTGAGCCTTAATTGGCTGAATTAGAACAGTACCAGAATAAAAAAAAAAAAAAAGCAGCAGTGATCTTGGGGAAGAAATTATGGTCGGCAACCAGCCGGAAACAGTGAATAGATTCTAAAATCATTTCAAAATAAAATAAATAATTTTAGCTAGGTTATTTTCTGGGTTTCCATTTTGTCTTAAAAAAATCTTACATTTGAATGTAATTTATTTACACCTTAATATTAAGGTGATTGTCTTTAGTTAAAACTTCATTTTGTACACCTGCATTTTCCATTATATTAATAAGTGTTTTGTAATTTACAGTTCTAAAGCTTGTATTATGTTGGTTCTTATCAATCACTCATGTCACTCAAACTTGTATTAAACACATTTCCTGAAAACAGTCAAAGTTGGTGGCCTCCTTAGATTATATTGAAGGGTGAAACTATGACCTAAAGTAAAACTTAAACTACAGGTTGCTGTTTCTGTTTTTATAAAATTTGTACTTTTTGTTTGTCTGTGATGTATCTGTCTACATTTGATCACTGCTGCACTTTAAGAAATGGAAATGTAATGAGAGCTGTTCAAAACTAAATTTCATTTTGCATACAAAATGACAATAAAAGCTGTCTAAGTCTAAGTATCTCTGCAGTGGGCGCTGGGGAGGTGTGCAACTTTGCGGCCTACATGTTTGCTCCGGCCACGCTGGTGACTCCGCTAGGAGCACTTAGTGTCCTCATCAGGTAGCTGCAGATTTCCACACAGTCGTAGACGAGTTATCAAAATGCTGTATTTTATCCCGTTTAATGATGTTTTACTTATTTGCTTTTTAGTGCAGTTCTCTCATCCCACCTGCTGGGGGAGCAGTTGAATGTGGTGGGAAAGCTTGGTTGCCTTCTGTGCCTACTGGGCAGCGTTCTGTTGGTAATTCATGCTCCACAAGAACAGGAAGTAACATCTCTACAGGATATGACCAATAAGCTGCTGGAGCCAGGTGAGAAGACAAGCCTACTATTTTTCCAGATATGGATAACTTGCTTGTTTTGCTTTTCTTACTTGTGTTGTATTCTTACACCCACTGCGCATATAATGTTTTTTTTTTTTTTTTTTTTGTAATATTATAAAAGAAAAGCTAAATCAAGTAAAATTATGCTGAAAAAATCAATACATAAAGATCCTGATTAAGTCACAAAATAGAAGACCTTTTTTTAGCTTTATCGTAACAAAGTTGGAGCCGGTTTTGGTAAATGAAATGAAGATGTTTAGGCTTTTAACTGGCACTTAATGTCCAGTGTTCATTAGTTAGTAAACTGCCCAATTCCTGTAAAAGAGCTTGCGAGTCAAATAGTATTTACAGTGTCAATGATTTAAAGTACTTCAAATTAATTGTTGCTGCATGTTTTTATCAATTAAATCATTTCTTTAGCTGTGACTGCAGAATTTTACCTGGCTAAACACATGAAAACAGTTTTTTCCTTTTTGATTTAAGATTGAATAGAATTGGGCAATCGGAGTACCACAAACTCACAGTAACTGTTGATAACCAGGGTTATAGGGTGACGATACGTCTGAGTGTCTCATGCACAAAGGTGGATGTAACTGCTGATAAACTTTAGATGCATCTTTAATGAAATGAAGGTGAAAATGCCCTCAGCTTAGATTGAAAGGAAAGTCAGTCATTGAACTCATGTCTACAGCATAACAAAACCTGGTTTCACCTCTACAGGTCCTGTTAGAAAAGCTGTTATCATTATTAGTCTTTTTGTAGCTAGCACTTTGATACTTTAAATGGATGCCTAACTTGTTGCTTATCCTTGTTTATTTGTTTTGCATCTCTGCTTGTCCGTGTCAGGTTTCCTGGCCTACATTGTGGCAGTGTTGGTTCTGTGTGCGGTCCTCGTGTTGTATGTCTGTCCCCGGTATGGTCCTTCTAACATCCTGATCTACATAAGCATCTGCTCATTGCTGGGAGCCTTCACTGTGTCCTCTGTGAAGGGCCTGGCCATCGCCATCAACACCGGTGAGATGCTGCAAATGGCCGTATGCTTTGATGCTCATTATCCTGAAAACCTTTGGTGAAAGTGTCACAGAGAAGTGCTCCGGTAAACCGTTTTATGAAACATGTTTTCTCTTCACTCAGTGGTTTATGACATATCTGTGCTCACCAACCCTCTCACCTGGATCCTGCTTCTCACCCTCATTGTTTCCATAGTAACACAGGTAAGTTGGATTTACAAAAATACACAGTGAAAATACACAAACAATTTTGTTTCTTTGACAAATTTAAGTTATGATATTGAGCCTGATTGCTGTAAACAGTATATCTGGTTATACAGACCAGTAATCATTAACATGGTCAAACATAATATCTGTTTTTCTCAATTTCCAACATTTTTAACAAGTTTACAAAACATAAAATTCTCTGACATGGGGTTCAAGATGGGTTACTCTTTTTAAGTGATCCCACATTTTAGTGTATTTAGGTATTGGAATTAATGTTTAATCAGTTTTTTTATTTTATGAATTATTTTGAACTAGTTGTAATATAGCAACTTTATAATAACTGTTTCTTACTTATAGACAAACCTTACCCAATAAAAAAACACTGTGGACCTTAGAGGTATGAGTTTGAGGTTGTCAACACCCAGCTCTGAGGCTGCAACAAAGGAGGAGACAGAAGAGGTTTAGCAATATTTCAGAAATAGCTTAATTCTTTCAAAATAAAGCTGAGATCATGAGATGAGCTTGAAAAAAGGCATATATATGCCAGTCTGGCCCGTGGAAACTTGTGTCGCTCATATTAGTAAATGTCATTGTGATCCAAAGGATATATTTCTATTTATTTAGCTTCATATCTCAATTATACAATAAACAAGTGAATGCCAGCAGTGTACAATGACATTAAATAGGAGAAAACAAATAAAGAATAGTAACAGGTTGGTATGTTAAAAAGGAGGAAAAATAAAAATAAATAAATACTCAATTTGTCACATATTTTGTTTTAAATGCTTTTTGGATTCCAGGTTCCTTAATTGTGATGTTGTTTTGTTTAAGTTGTTTTCCCCTTTTAAATCTTTTAAATCCAATGAAAGGGCACATTATTGTTTCCTGAACAGCTGATTGGCTGCTGAGTGGAGCGTTTTCTAGATTTATCCTGAAAGCTCATCTGCCTGGAGCAGGTTTGCCGTTAAAAGTACATTACCATGGTAACTGGCCTAGCTAAGAATGAATCCAACTTTGTGGTAATGGAAGTACAGTTAAACCTGAAGTTGTCCCGCTAACCCAGTAATCCATCTCCTTGGTACAGGCCTCTGTTGGTTAGACTGAAGTCAGCTGTCTGTTTTTGCAGGTGAACTATCTAAACAAGTCTCTGGATACCTTCAACACCCTGCTGGTGTATCCCATCTATTATGTCCTCTTCACCTCTGTGGTCCTGTCCACCTCCATCATCCTCTTCCAGGAGTGGAGCAGCATGTCTGCTGTGGATGTTGTCACAACACTGGGTTCGTTCCTGGTCATTGTGGTGGGTGTGGCCATGCTGCACTTGTTCAGAGAGCTGCAGGTGGGCATTCCTTCCCCCTTTACATCCCTCCTTGAATGAATGAAAGCTTTTGTTGTATTTTTTTCCCCTTTTTTTGTACTAATAAAGATACAACCTCGTGCAGAAATCTGATGCTTGATTTAATTTCTCTTGATGCAGATTACAATGAAGGAGCTGTCCAATCAGCTTTCTCAGCCAGTGGAGAGGGAGGGTCTTACAGAAGAGATCACAGCCAGTGGAAGAGGAAGGAGGAATAAAAAGGAGGATAAATATGGATTGATTGACAATGTAGTGATAGAAAGTTTACCTCCTATGAGAGAAGAGGGACCCAGAGTCTTCATCATCAGCTGAAAGAGAGAAAATGTTTGTGTACTCATTATTACTGATAGTTCAAGCACTTTTTCAAACTTTTGGACCTCTGGTTTGCTGGATTTTCAGTTTATTCTGTTGGTCCACCTAATCTCACATGGCAGTGTAATGTATGCTGCTGCCCTCTGAAGGTACTTACACCTCGGGGCTTATTCCCAGTTCTTTATACCTGGAGCGATCACTCTTTGAATAACTCTTATAGAACATGAGTCTTAGACAAGACTTTAACAATATTTATTCTAGGTTTAGCAGAGAAATGGTACAGTTAGAGCACTGTAGCTCAAGTTGTCCTATGTGTCAAAAAATGATAATGAGCCAAAAAAAAAAAAAAAATCTGATTCTTGGTATACCTCAATATAATGTGTCCACCAGGTGGATTGTTAGCTGTTGTGTGTCATCATTTGACACTCCAATCATAGCACAAAACCTGCCATAGTTCCCTGCTGCATGTTTAACTTCAGGATGCAAACATGCTTCCTCTTTATCAAGCCTGGCCCTTGAGAAAAGGAATTATATTATTTGTTATAAATGTAGGCTGTTATATCTAATTAGTTGCTTTGTATCTTCCCATTCTCTTTCCCTAACCTTGTGACTTACATCATGAAGATGATAACTTGCATCTCTGCTTCAACTAATATGACTGTTTAGGGAATGTAATCAAAACATTTCAATTTATGCCTTATAGTATTATACTATGGGTAGGTAAAACTATAAAATTTACGCAGAAGTATACACATCTGTTATACTTAAAAACGTAGGTATTTTTATTGTTTAAAAAAACATTTTTAAGAAGGAGAAAGATTAATCCTAATGACTGTATTCAGAGGTACAGTCCAAGTTGCCCTTTTTAATTTGAAACACTTATCTTTTAAATAGGCTTTAAAAAAGACTTACTGTATCTTTTTTCTCTTCTTCCTATGACTTTATATATTAAACATAACACCGCTGCCACAACCTACTTTGGTGATTTAGAGATCAATTAAGGGAGGAGATCTATTTCCTCATTCTTCTGCATATTACTTTGCTGCTTTTTAACAAACCACTAAGATGTTTAGAAGACATCTTAGAACCAACTTGGAAGTGTTTTTCTTAAAGGGACGGAAACCAGGTTGTATCAGCTAAGGCCGCCGTCATGGACAGATCCATGTAGTGTTTTAAGGATTCAAAATAACCATTTATTGTTAAAGTAAATGACTATTATATTAAGGTAGTTTGAATACAACCGGTATCCAGAAATCACACTTACTCTAGCTGCCAAACCCTATAAACAGGACAATTTGTTATTCCATTGTAGTCTGTGTTTCAGTCTCCTTATAAGCTTTTGTACCATCTTTCCAGAAAAGATTCCTCCATTACAAACGTTATCCCCCCCCCAAAAAGAAAGATAAAGTGACGATATTACAACTTCTCATTGGTTTCCACTTCTGAGATTCCAGGCTGGAGGAAACATTCCAGATGCGTAAGAAATTGAATAGATTATTCTGAAAGCATTGCAAAAATAGCTGAAACCACATCCTCCACAATGTTTTAAAGAGGGGGGATTATTTTAATGCTTGCCTTTAATTAGTTAGTTTTAATTGGGATTAAACATTGTTGTAAACATATTTTTGATGTTTAGATCCATTTAAATTTCTACAAACGTGATATCAAGTCCCAGAGAGCCTGATTTTTATTGGTTTTTACTTTTAAGATTAGTTGACCAAAAAGTCTGCATTAGGTAAAAGATTCCATTAAAATGAAACAGCAATGATCAGTTTGAATAATTCATGATTTCAAAGAGGGAATTCTGTAAAGCGTTTCAAACTATTGAAGCTTTAATCAAAATACAATTTACCACCTCTGACATTTACACTTGTTAAGGGAGTCTGAGCAAAGTTTTTACTAGTTTCGTCTATGAGCCTGTGTTTTCTGTAAGTTAAAGCTTGCTGTGGTCTTACCTGGAGCCCTTGAATTTATTAACTACATTTTTTTATTTCATCAAACTTAAGAGAGAAATAGCATATTGGTAATCAGTAATACTTGAATGTTTAAGTTTTTTAGTTCCTAGTAGTGCCTGGAAATCAGTGGAGTCTCCTATAGTTTTTCCATCTTTACAGTATGTTCCTCTGAGCTGAAGACTGGAGTATATGAAGCAGACAAAACAGTCAGGATATGAGTTCAAGTTGAGTTTGTTAGGACAGGTCATCTGTTATTGACAGATGCTAATGCAGATGGTTTATGCAAATAGCTGAATACCGATATCAGAGGTCAGCCTAATTAATGGTGAGCTGTTTATCTGCAGTATTGAATGAGCTGAGATTCTTATGCTAGTCGAAATGTTCTGCTATGAAGTTGGCTGGTTTTCAAGTATCTGGACTCAGACTACCTGCTGTACAGATTACAGCAGGCGTGGACCTCATCAATTTACAGAGTGAAAGATTATAGATTGATCCAAACCGTAGAGCCATGGTAGATCAAAAACTTTTGATAAAGATTGTGAAACTTGACTGTTTGCTGCTGAAGACATTTCAGTTTATGAAGCTCAAGGGAACCAAAGAACAAAAATGTAGGTTTCAGATATAACCTGAATTGTTTTCTCCTCCTAATCATTTCAGTCCAAATATGTTTTGTCTGGAAAAAGATCAAACTGGTTATATAATGTTCAAATCTTTTGAGAACTTTGTTAAGAAATAAAACTGATTTATCTAAATACCTTTCCGCACCATTTTGTCTGTGTTTTTATGTATTTATGTATAGCATACCCCTTTATAAAGCTCTTTAAAAATAAAGATAATCAAAGAGCTGTACATGCATTTGAAAGCAACAGCAAAATTGAAATAGACAAGCATAATACAGACAAGCTAAAATAAGAGTTTTTAAAAAACATATTTCAAGTTAAAATAGAACAATAGAAATTTTCAATAAAGAATTAAAAATAATTAAAACCAGATAAAAATAAAATAAAATTGGGTCAAGCTCTCAGGATGTAGAAAATGCCTCAACAAACAGGTGTGTTTTAAGAAGCCACCTGGGAGTCATCTGCATAAAAGTGGAAGGAAACTCCATCTGTCCTGAAGATGAGCCTAAGAGGAAGCAGGTACAAGGAGAAAGGCAAGGGGCCTAATATTGATCCCTGTTGTACCCCACACTGGAAAGGAGTGGCAGAGGACATTAAGTTCCCAAATTTACTAAGAGTTTGTTCTGCCAAAGAGGACCTGAACAACTAAGGCAGTGGTCCTGACAGCCACACAGTGCTCCACATGAGAAATACAAATTTTATGCTCAACCATGTCAAAGACAGCAGTAAAATCCAAAAGCACAATATGTGTATTTATATATATATATATATATATATATATATATATATATATATATATACAAATAATAATAAACACAAATTTAATTAAATTTTTATTTTGTTCAATAAATTATTGATTTATATTCTTTAAATAAATAATTCTAAAAAAAAAAACTGTCCCAGACAAATTAAAATACCTAACTCATGAACAGTGAACCAACATACCTTTCAACAGGTGCAGTAGTCTTATTGATAAATTCATTACACAAAACACCCGATTTCAGTGATTGCCTGAAAGTGTTGCTCAATGAAAATTTAGTTTTGGAGCTCTATTTTCTAGACAGACTCCTGTTGGTTCACCTAAACGCCAAGGTGTGACGGCTCCATAAGCAAAGGAGCAGCCATCAGGACTCAAGCAGGAGTTTGTTGTGAAGAAGCCATGAAACTGTACACCTGCTTCAACAAACCCACTAATTGAGATGTGACAGACAGCACTGCAAGGATCACGTTCTTTGATTTCTCCAGTGCATTTAACGTGATTCAGCCTGACCTACTCCGGTGGTTTCAGGTGGAGGCATCAATCAGGATCAAAGACAAACTGACAATCAGTTTGAGACTTTGTGTGTGGCCATGTTTTTCTTACCATGTGGGCACAATTTGCCAGGAAAATGCCCAATTTTGGGGACTTCTAGGTATTAGTGGGGAACAACAACTGGTCTCCATGAGGAGAAGTTATCTTATTTGGGTGTGGGTTAGGTTTACAACTAAGGTGTGAATTGATTTTAGAGTTAGGCATGCTTTGCTAATGGTTAGAGTTGGTTCAAATCAATGCAATATAAATGGGAATCAATGGAAAGTCCCCAAAAGGATAGTGTGACATAATGTGTGTGTGTTCTTGCTTATGTTAGTTATTTAGGACCTTTTTTGTTATATTTACTAACTGTCTAAGGGCCAACAGACAATGTGGGGCTAATGTGGCAGACCCCCATATTTAATGTTAGAGAGCGAGTAAGTCTAAGGTTGGGTTAGAGATATATGATAAATATGGAGTTAGATATCAAAAATACACCTATGTGATTCATACATGTACAGGACAAGATCAACACAGCATGATTCAGACAAGCGCACAAGGTCACACACGAGCTTGATGAGAGCATGCGCTATATTATTATTTAATTCATAGGAAAAAAACATGCGGTAATGAATGGTTAATTTAATATCACAAAAGGAAATCTTACCATCAGCATCAATCACACACGTTTCTGCTCAAACATTTTCTTTATGTTGTGGGTTTTTGTAAAAGGAATAATCATACAAATCTGGTTTGTTCTCTACCTCCAAACTACCTCAATCTCTTCATCTATGGCTGTGATAAGAAGTTTCTTTTGAAGTTGTGAGAAGCGTGAGAAGTCTTGGAAGCTGTTGTGATTGGATTTGATTAAACTTTTAAGCCTCTCAGGATAAAATAAATATTTTGATGGAGATGAGAAATCTGCTTCCTGGTATGATGAAGTACTAATAGTTTACATCCAATGATTTAATAATTTGTTTAAACAGTTTTTTGGGAATATTTAAGAATTATGCTCTAATTTTTGGTTACAAAGCTGTCGTTACTATATTTTAATTTGAAAAACCGGATCTTCTCGGCGTTCTTTTTCATGTTTTGTATGATTGCAATTGCGGATCTTGACCTGGCCGGACTGGAACTAAAAATAGCTCGGCTCTGTATTGTGACAGTGAAGGACAGAGAAGACGTATGTGGACGGCAACGTTCGAAGAACTAGCGGTGGATGTGGAACAATTCTCATTGATTAACATTACAGGCGAGTGTTCCACATGACGTACATGAGTGGGGCAGAAGTTATACCTATTGCAGAGGTTATGCCCTAACTCAAGACAGAATCTTGTTCTTTGCATGTGTGGATCTTGTGCTGTGCATGTGTGTATTTTTTTGTGCTTGTATGAATCATTCTGTGAGTGTGTGGATCTTGTACTGTGGGTGTGTGGATTTGTGAAAATTTAGACCAATCTAGCTTCATAGATAAATGTCATGGTTAGACATAATTACAGGAACTAAAATGAATGTTAGTCAATGGTAAATGTTGATTAAGATGGAAATACAAACTGGGAAAATATCTTGGTCTCGATGGTGAAATATTGGTATGTGAATGTGCAGAATGGCAACTCAGGTAGAAAAGGAAGAGAAAGATTTAGCAGCAGTTTTGAATAGGAAAGACAGAGATGGAGGAGAAGAAAAAAGGAGGAAAAGAGGTGGTTTGACAGTCAAGAAAGTAAAACAAAATTAGAAGAGCTGGATCGGAGCTTGTGTGCCTGGCTTTGTCTTTCCTGACGGGACCACCTGTGGAACTAGTTAGGAGTTGTCTTTTGTATATCTGCTTCTTTCTGTATGTCTCCATCTGTCTCCTTGAACCCCAGTTGGCCTCAGCAGTTGACTGCTCACACTGAGTCTGGTTCTGCTGGGGGTTTCTTCCCCTTCAAAGAGAGTTTTCCTCTCCACTGTCGCTACAAGCATGCTTGGTGTGAGGGATTGCCTTTGAGTCAATGAGTCAATGTAATCAACTGTTTTTCCTTAGATAGAAAACATTGAATCAATCTGACTGAATGATCTGGTTGAATTGCAAAGTGCCTTGAGATGACATTTATTGTGAATTGGCGCTATATAAATAAACTGAACTGACTTTAAATTTAATATAGCAAAGCAGTTTGGCTCAAGAAAGGAAGGTGTTAATGACAAAATTACAAAAAACAAAGTTCAAAGTAATACTTTTGTGGACATTTATTGAAAATAAACAGAAATAACTTGAATATTACAAAATCATAAATAAAAGATTTATGAAAAAAACCAAACAAATGAAAGCCGGATATTGCTTTTCAACCATGCTTCAACAGAATGATAAAAAAAAAAAAACCAAGAAAAAAGGGAAAAAAAAATGGTATTTATAACTTAATATTATTCTGCCCAACCCTTTGAGGCAATCATTACAACCAGATGATTCCTCTAGCTGTTAGTGAGACCTCTACATCTCTTACTACGCCAACCAATTTAAATCATGTCACATGAGGCCCATTATGATTTACAGATGAATAAATAGAAAGCACTAGAGCAATCAAAATAATTGATGTTGAGACATGGAAAATTGTTGATAACTTGCAATATGTTGATATGGGATGATTTAACACAATCATTATCCACCTAAGAATAGCTCAAAGTCCAAACCTAAACCCAATAGAAATTCTGGCAAGATCTGAAAAGTGCTGATCACTAGCACTCTTCATCTAATTAGACAGGGCTCTAACAGTTTTGCGAATAAGGAAAAGGGAAAATTTCCTTCACTAGTTGTGCAAAGCTGGAAGAGACATGCCCTAAATGACTTGCTTCTGTAATTGAAGAAAAGGTGATTCCACCAAGTAATAACTCAGGGGAACTTAATACTTTTGCATAATGGCCTGCTCAGTTTTTTTCTCAGTTTTTCTGTGTAAAAAGGAAAAGAAGAATCATTTATAAATTTATTTATGTTTTAGAATTATATAACATTTTGTATCGGTCTTTTGGTATGTTTGTAGTTGTAATGTGACAGAATGTGGAAAATCATGAGGTATGAATGCTTTTGCAAGCCAGTGTACTAGCATTTGTTTCTGTCATCTTTGCTAATCTAAATGTACTTCTCTACAACTGATAACCATTGTTTTTATCACAATGGTCAAAAATTTTACAAATGCATTGTGCAGACATATTCTTTTCTTTTCTTCCTGGTGATTAACTAATTAGACCCTTAATTAATCCCTTTAGAAATTAGATGATCTGCTTTATTTTTTCAAACACTATTAATGAGTTTAAGGGAAAATATTGTTCATCACTGTGCATAGCCAATATTTTACTGAAAAACGGGGCAGACTGACTGCAACATATCTAATGTGTGAGGCTGATCTTTATCTGACATGTCCCTCTATGCTTACCTCTCTAAGCTGAGGGGATGATTCCAGCACCTGCTATGGGAAAACCCTCTGCTGCTGTAGGTGTTCAGCCTGGAACTTCCAAGGACTAATTATCCTGCAGCTGAACCATCTCAAGGCAAGCTGTCAGACAGGAAACCACCTGCAATTTCTGTCTGGATGATCATCTGTCAGCTTAACACCTTTGCTATCATTTTAATGCTTAAAAAAGGGTTTTAAAGTGACAGTCTGCTGCATAGCAGCACAGCACATACAGTATATATCCTTTTCTAGGTGTAATATTATACCGTAAAAGTTTAAAAAACAATCCACTGGACTTGGTTTCCAAGGTTTGACGATGTTTTGCTTCCCCTCCAGGAAGCTTTCTCAATTCAAATTTTATTTTTTTTTAAGAACCTTTTTGTCTATCTATTCTGCAATGTCTTATGTAGAGCATGCATGTAGCAACAGTGGAGAGGAAACTTCCTTTTAACAAGAAGAAAGCATCACTCTTAGTATGGGCAGCCTTCTGACAAGGCCGACTGGGATTCAAGGACACAGAAGCAGATATACAGATAATGATATGAAGGAAATAAGTTCTTTGCTGCTCTGGCCCATTTACTTGGATGACTAATCGAAGCAAATGGGCCTGGACATTGGTGATGGAATAACCCAGAGGGTGAGTAACTGAGATTAGTCTGAGAGTGATGAAGGAGATGGAACAGAGGTAGGTGAAAGTTTGATAACATGAGGGACACAGAGGCTAGGCCAGGAGCTAAATGAAGGGAATCTTGAAACATGATGTGGCCCCGGGTTGATTGGCTGGAGCTAAACAAGGGAGATCCTGGGTGGTTCAGATTAAGCTGATAAGAGTTTTAGTGTTACCCTTTTACCTGCTATTTTACAGCACAATCCTTTAAAACAAGGGTGCCCAACCAGTCGATCGAGATCTACCAGTCGATCGTGGGCAGAGTTTCAGTCGATCGCAAGAAGTTTTTCAATGTAGACCTATTTATAGATATGACCAAAACAAGGTTTTAAAACACACTAATCAAATCATTGATCACGAGAGGGCAATGTTTATTTTCATAATAATAAAATGAAAAATAAAAAGTATGCAGGGAACCTTTTTTATGCATGCTGATTGCTGGGCATGGTTTGCCACAGTTGCTAGGTTGTTACCAGGGACTCTAAAGCGCAAAGAGGAATCTGAAGAGATAATGAGATAATGACATCTATCACAACTGATGGGGCTCCATCTATGGTTGGGCGCACTGCTGGATTCGTTGCTCTGTTCAAGCTGCCTGAAACTTTCCCGGATTTTTGGAGTTACCACTGCATCATTCATCAACAACAGCTGTGCGGCAATATTTTAAATATTAAGCATGTCATGGACGTTGCGATGAAGATTGCTTGCTCTGTTCGGCCCAGGAGTTTTCAGAGGTGTTTATTCCGTGCCCAGCTTGAGGAGGCAGGTGCAGACCACACTGATCTGCTGCTGCACACCGACCTCAGGTGGCTGTGCCGTGGCAGATTCTTCGAAAGATTTTTGGAACTTTTGCCCAAAATTAAAGAGTTTCTAAAACAGTCAACAACCCATTCTGCTGTTTGTTACATCTTCACATCCACATAGTTTGTACTTAGTATTTTCCTATTTTTATCTGTTTCCTGTTGAATTTTAATCCATCTGCCAGTTTCTCTGCCAATGCCAATCTGAAATAGTGGACTTCCCTTCTCCTTCTTCCTGCTTTGAAGTGATCTTTGACTTAGTCAGATTTTATTTGTCATTTTGTTTACACAAGTGTAAAACAAAAATAAATTAATTTGGAACAGCTCTCTGGACAATTTTATCTTTTTTTAAAGTGCAGCCTTGAAAAGTAGTAAAAAAAAAATATATATATATATGTATGTATATAAACAGTGATATAAACAATAAACATATGACAATAAACATATGTTAAAGTTCTAACGTTTTTTTTTCATCTCTACTGGACTGTGTGTGTATCACTTGGTTTATTTAGATTTTTTGACTGCACAGCCTTTGTCTGGAGACCATGACTGCTCTTTCCTGTAGTTTTGGTGAGTCTGATGAGTGAGAGAGCGAGTGAGTGAGTGAGCAAGTGAGAGAGAGATATGGTGTGAAGTTCCTATGAGATTGTTAAGTTCTGTTTTTGCCTATTTTTGACACAATTGATTATTTCCTCATTTGTTGGACTCACTGTTTATTCTCCACCTGTGCAAATAAAAAAACAAATACTGCCCATCCATTGTGTTGCTGCTTTAAAACCTCCAGGGTCTAAGGAGAACTGTTTTTTGTCGGTAGCTGAAGTTAGTCTTTAGATTTTTTTTTTTTGATTAACTTATTATTTCTTAGTCTATGAAAATCCAAGTAATATTTTTTGGATTTGATTCATTTTCAACTTCCATGTTTTTGTTGGTGTTTTTTTTTTTTAAGTACTTTAAATGTCAGAAGTGACAAAGTGCAATATTATATGTTTTGTGTGTGTCCATTCGTCTTATGGATAACATGTTTAAGCCTTTTTAGGGTTTAAGCGTTTCCAAAGTTTCATTTGTTTAAATATGTCTCTGATTTTCCTTTATTTATTATATGAATCTTCCTTTTTAATAAATATTTGCCCCATTTTGTTTATGTATTTTGCATTTTTTTAACCTGATTTATGGATTTCCATTCTTATTACATTATTAAATTTGTTAAATGTTTATATGAGAAATTCTACGTAAACAAAATCTGTAAAACATAGCTAATCTGTGCATATATTTTAATCATTCATCAGGTATTTTAATTTGTCAAATTTTAAATGTGAATCTGACTCTATGGTTTCCCTGTTTGTTCCATAAACATCCACACAGTGTCGCTGTGACACAGAAACTGCAGCAGTGTGGCTTCTAGGCTGCATTAGAACATCAAAATGAGTAAGAATAACACTGCATGTATAAAACATCACACAGTGATACACACAGATGCCTGAGCTGCTGAAAGCATTACATTGTGCAGATAAGTGAGAACAGCAAATCCTCCACTAGCCTGCTTTGACCTGTCTTTTGTCTACCATATGCTCATTGGTATTCAGAAATTCAATAAAGGGGAAATCTGTTTTAACTGAATTCCCCTCCTCACTGAACAGTGACCGGAATATTTAGCAGGCTGTTCTGCAGGAGGCCATAGAAATCTCTGTGTCGACACCTGGTTCACTGAATGGTGGAAATGTTTTCTCAGATCTTAGCCTCAGTTTTTTATGTATAAAGTTATTGCAATTCAGCAAAGTTGTGAAGGGGGCCTTAAGTATGATGCCTGTTTACACAATGTCACAAACTGTTTACATGTAAAAGCTGAAATACATAAAGGAAACAATTGCTGCATTGCTTACATTATGGATGAGGCATTTTCATCCTCTCCCATTTTTATAAAATACTAATAAAACAAGAATTTTGACACAACCCCCCAGTATTTTTGATAAACTACATTAGCACTAAAATATCTTTTATTTGATACTGTAAGTAGAATGTGTATTTTTTGTATGTTTTCTATCCAAGCAGCCATACTTTCCTGATGATTTAGCTCAGCAATAGTTCGGCTTTACTGAAGGCAATTCAAATTGATGCTTTTACATTATGTGTCAGTCCAGTGATGAAATTAATTTTCTGAGGAATGTTTCATAAACATGAAAAAAAAAAAAAACTGTTTTACTTTATTTTACTCTTTTTTTCTGCATAATTTAACTAATCTAAACTATTTAACTGAAGTTAACTGAGCCGACATGTGGTTTTACTCGCTTTGGCTAATTTTCGTTTAGTTTAGTACTTAGTTTAGTTCAGAAATCCTCTTTGCTTAGCTACTTATAGATTGTCTATTTAACTTAACTAATTTACACAATTTTGTTTAATTTAAGTAAGTTTAGTCTGTTTTTTTTCAGCTAAGCTTTGTTGGAAGTTTATTTTTTAGTTTAGAACAATTTTTTGTTAAGACCAATTTGGTTTGATTTATACATATTATTATGTAAGCCTATCTTCTAGAAGAACCAGTCGTTCATCTAACTGAGTGCTGTATCGCTACAGCGAGACAAAAATAGGGCCTTAGAGCTATTAGCTGAAAACCGGACATATAGTAGATGCTCTTTCACTTACTCTGGAAAAACCCAATATAAGAAAGAAACAAAAAAGACTGTAATTTCACTTGAATTGAGCCTGATTTACAAATTTAAAGAGAACATAATAATCCATATCTCCTTGATTATTCTTAAGCCTGATGATTTGTTTTTAATCGTTTTTGTCTGATGTTATGGAAAGAATCAATAGTTGCACTGAAGTTGAAAAGCAAAGGAAAATCAAAGAAAAGTTGTAGAAAGTGTACCGGTAATACAGAAAGAATTATTGATCAAGACTTCTTCAATGAGTTGGGAAAAGCCAGGCTATTTACAGAGAAATCTGGAAGAAACAAACGCTACATCAGCAAGTCTAAAAGTTTTGCAACTACAGTGTATATATTTATTGGAAAGAGGAAAGTGGACCTTTAGACAAATTTGGAGAGCTTTGAAACAGCCTCTCCTGTGTATTTCGTAGCAATGACAGAAACAGTGGGAGAAATTCAGAGAACCATGTGAACAAATAAAACAAAAAAAGGGTAAAATTGTAAACTTAACATCTCTGATAAACTGTAGGCAAACCACTGCAAAGCTAAGCTATTTGAAGTTATGTTATGTTTCACCAGTACCAGTTTATTACTGTCTCTGACTAACAGCATCTCAGGGATAAGTGTGCTATCTTAAATCTTGAAAAATCTGCTATCAGAGCAAAGCACAGCAATGAGTCTAATCTTTATCCTATTTAAATCACACATTAATAATGTCTGTGGCTCACTGACGATGATTACAATAATAATCACATTTCTATCTGCTTCCTTTGCTGATATGGACTTTGTAATAAGGCAATACTAACCCATAGCAGTAATTACTTCCTTCTCACGTTGATTGGTTTTTGTTAATATCCTGACAGTCAATTAACTTGCCTTTTATGTGTCGCATAACTTGTGTCTACGTCTGGTCATTTTTAAACCCCTATAATCCTTATTGAGAGGTCAAAAAGCTGCTAAGGCACCACAAATAAAGACAGATAAGTTCCTCCCACTGAATCTGACAGCCATATTGTCACATATCTGACAGCTTTAAACTTTGAATTCTTTGAAACTCCTTCATAAAGTCCATCTACCTATTGTCCTCATGTTGTGATGTGCGATTGTTTTTTCTTTGTAGACAAACAATGAACTTCATCGTGCTGTCAGTTCTACTCAGCATGAGATTATGTGTAACAGTTACATTAGCACAGATGAGCTTCTGTTTAACATCAGCAAAGTCAACCAGGGAGGAGAAATCTGCTTTAATTTTGGTTTAGGCTAAAAAATGTCACAAAAGTTAACAAATACTCGGATAACTGCCCCCACTAACAAAGTTAAACTTAAAAACCTTAGTCGTTATAATTCCTCCTTTTCTAACAGAAGAGAGAAACATATTTCATCAGTTATAACACATCAATCCCAATCAGAGATTTTCAATTTGTTTTAAAATTAGGTAATTTCTGATGAATACTAGCCAGGTATTTATAGGTGTTGAGGTTTAATGATTTGGAGTCAAACCAACACTTTATGGACTGATTAGGACCAATGTACACCCATTTTATCAGGTGAAAGATAAATAACAGAATTGTTTTGCCTAAAAAACAAACAAAAAAGCATTAAACAATAGAATAAAATTAGGAGAATTTCATAAAACTTGCCCAGAGAACCCAGATTTGGATGACCTATTCGGACTCAGGCACAACATATGAGGTTGCAATTACTGTGGCTGATTAAGAATTGGCCAAATTGTAGCTCCTACCTCCTGTTCATGGCTGCTATTCATTCACCTCTTGAGGGTTTCAACAATAAAAACCCTATTGTGGGTTGGAAGGACTTCAGACTGCAGCGCTGAATTTGGACAGGCATTGGCATTAAACACCATTAAAAGAGAGAAACACATGGATCATGAAATTTAAAAACCAGATCTACAGCCATCAGAAAAAGAACTACAAGAAAAAAAAAAAAGAAATGCACCAATGCATTGAACAGCTTGAAGTTTTAAGTTATAAAACCCAAAACATAGGAAGGTGTGTACATTGGCACAGGTCACAGAGAGTACATAAGAAGAAATGATGTATCTGTGCCAAATTCAGTGAGATAGGCTCTGCCTTTACACCCTGTCACACAAAGGATTGTAGGAGACTGTATATCTCCATCAAAAATATTGCAGTCAACAAAGTTTCTCCCCCCCACATTTAATCATTTCGGCAGTAATCTCAGCTGTGAGATGCACACCTTGTAAGAAGTACAAAAACCTCATTTAAAATGGTAAGCTCTGATTGATCAAACTGTCTGCTCAAAGCTTGCCTTAAAAAGGCTGTTTTTTTCTCTTGTTATTTTTAAACCTTTGTCTTCTTGCTGCGTACTTTTTACAGCTTTTGTTTATTTTCTGTAATTACATTTTTTTTCAAGAGATCTCTGGTATAAGAAGATAAAAAGCAGAATTGAAAATCTTTTCTTTCCTTGCTGATAACCATAGGTTTCAAGGAAAAGAGGTAAGCGTTTCAAAGGTTGACATTTTCAACTTACTTTAGCATGTTACCCAAGCAAACGTAGAAATGCAAGAAACACCAGCATTTTAAAATTCAGAATATTTCATTAAAAAATCTAAAGCTCAAAAAAATAAAACCTGAGTAAGCTTAAGGCAGTCTCTTCAGTCTTCCTATGTTCTGCTGTAAAATTTCCTATCTAGACTCCACTCTTTCCATGTAAAAAATGTCTTATTAAAAAAAAAAAAAAAAAAAAAAACTTTATAATCTTGTAAAGCTTCCTGGATCATTTTAAATAATATACAGAAAATATCTCATTTTGAATCTTCCTCATGCCCTTATATCATGTACACTGAACAGTTTGGTCAGAGTGACCTGGTACATTTACTTCTATGAACTAACAGTCAATATTTGACATTTCAAACTGCTCTGTCATCAATTAGGCACAATCCAGCTGAACATTGGTCACTTTCAATCACCGGTCAACTTCTATATCCAATTTTTGCAGTGATAACACCACACTATGAAATTACTGTAAATCATTCTGAAGAAATCTGAAATTCATGTAACTTCGAACAGGGCTCATTCATTGGTGTGAGTATTTCAGAATCTTGTGAATAGAACTATTAGGAATTTTAGTCTGAACCATTTACTGAGATACACATAAAGGGTAGAAAATGAGAAACCAATAAAAAGGTCTAGCATATCTGAACAGACACACCAGGTATAACAAATACTCACCAAGATTGATTAATGACAAAATGGCAAAACTGTGACTATAGGTAAAAGAGTCTCAATTACAGCTGTGATATTGAAATATTAGGGTTAGAAACTGATTTAAACATAAAGGCATGTGTTGCATTGATGGTTAAGGTTGATAAATGGATATTGGTCTAAGAGATCTTTTTTTTTGGACTCAGAAGTTCTTACACCATCAGAGGAAATCAGAACAATCTTAATCGTTATTTGAATGCATAAAATCTATATTAAAACTAGTGTTGCACCGATACTGATACCAGTATCGGGCGGGGCCCCGATCCAGCACTAAAATGGTGGTATCGGTATCTGCGAGTACCAACAAATAGGGCACCGATACCATTTTGTGAGCCAAAATTTTATTCAACTATTGTCACACGTTCCAGGTAGGCAATAAAAAGTTCTACTGGATTCACTTTGTATTACATGTAGTCTTTTTCCTGCTTCACAAAGGTAGGCAGCAGCTTGACAAAGCCATGATGGCAATTATTTTACATCCAAGTTATATGCAGTTCTTCAGATATATGAACACACATATCGATTTCAAACAGAAGAAATAGGTATCGCAACACTAATTAAAATATGTGCATTTATAAAGATTTTGAAATTCATTTCAACAGCAGAGTCTTTCTTTTACACAACTTTAAATGTTATTGCCGTTTTTTTATTGTGCTCTAGGCCAAATTGAGTTAACATTAATCTCTCCTCCCATTGCAGGAACGTTTTTCTCTCTCTCTGCTGTGA
The DNA here is from genome assembly GCF_000732505.1 of Cyprinodon variegatus. Taxonomy (NCBI): domain Eukaryota; kingdom Metazoa; phylum Chordata; class Actinopteri; order Cyprinodontiformes; family Cyprinodontidae; genus Cyprinodon; species Cyprinodon variegatus. The sequence continues at coordinate 267,480 of NW_015150741.1, forward strand.
CTTCAAACCAGCATTTAATGAAAGGTAGGAGGAGGCCCGTTCGCCTTCACTTATGAAGGAATTTTCTCCCATTTAAAAGCTGCGGGGGGCCAGGGATTGCTTTAATTGGAGTGTTACCATTATTTCCCGGCAGGCACACTGTGGCAGGAGCTACTGGAATCCAACATAGATTTCAGATTGAGAGGGTGTAATGTTTCCATAAACCTCCCTAAATGCATAGCTCAGGCAGATAGAGTCACTTGCAGAGGCAGATAGTAGAGGAAGAGAAGGAGCTGTTATTTTTAATTGAAAAGCCACCTTTCATTACTCTTTTCAAAGTAGATCAACCCTCTAATCTTATGCTGGTAATTCTGGCTTAAAATAGGGAAATAAAAAAGACCAAAAACGAGTTAGCCTTTTAACTGTTTTAATTCAAGTTTACGTTTATTTTATTTTTTTTTTTTTCAAGTAGTCATACAAATATTCTGTCTAACAGCCAGATTTTTTTCTTTTTTATCTCATAATTATCCTCCAATCTGCTCTAAGCATTTTTGTGCCACACAACTCTTAAAGACTGATCATAAGAATATTTACATATACTTGTCCAGGTTAATCAGCTCTGTTTTAGTTGGGGTTATTTCATAAATACATTAATACTTTTTTAATATGAAAAGACTCACAAGGAGGCAATTAGAGAGTTCATTGACATAAATCAATATAAATTTTTTTTGGCACATAGCCCTTGGCAGAAAATGTAGAGCTCAGCATTATTGATGATGATAAAATGGGCAGAATAATGAGAAAGTAGAGATCTTCCCTCCGGGGCCTGGATGCTGATGGTGAAATGAAAGATGAAGGACTAAGGGAGATGAACTGAGAAGTAGAGCGATGAAGAGAGCAAGTTGCAGCTGGTTGGAAGGCAGACAAATTTGACCATGATGAGCAGCTTATAAAGGGCAGTCTAGGATGACATGGCTGCTGAGGAGGCTTGGAGAGCCGAAGAAGATTGGGAGGGGTTGGTCGAGAGGATGTATCAGTCAGAGTATGCAGGTATAGCTTGGAAGAGTCTTCCAGATTGAAAATATGCAAAGGCTGTTTAATAATGTACACATGTCCAACAAAATTAGATGCAACTCCTCTCAAAATGCAGACCTGGATGTAAAATATGACTGTATAGGACAAAATTCTGCACTGGTACATAGTAAATAACATGCATGATGTTTACAGCATTACAATAACATTAAATGTTGCACGTCGGTAAAAGGGGTTAAAAAATGGTCAATGCTGCTATTGTTTTTGGGAAAAGTGTTATAAACTTATGCAAACGCAACAGTTAAAAAATTCAGAGAAAAATATCTGAAGGTCTCAGAAGTAGCAGGATCTAAACCTTTCTTCGTTTGGTTTCTCCAGACGCTACGGAGGATTGGGTTAGGTTGGTTCTTCAGCAGAAGGATTACATTAAAACTAACAACATAGAGGATATTCTGTTAAATTAAGTGGCTTTGTAAACTCCTGACCCACGATACAGTTATCAACCGGTAAAAGTTATTCAGTCTTAAGTTGTTCTCCAAGAAGATGTATTGAGGCATTTTGTTTTGGAGAAGAATGTGTGCAGAAATGACTGACCTACTTACCAAGTTTGAAAACCGACCAAAGTGGACTAATGTGCACCAAACTAGTGCGACTTGGAGAGGTGGCCTCAACTCAGCTCCAGCTTAGCTTTGGGGGGGCATTAGTTGATGACTCAAAACAGCAGTACTCTGGTGCAGTAATATAATAATATATAACGTTGTTGATCATTCATGAGCTTTATATATATATTGACATGGGATTTTCATCAGATGTCGGTAACAATTCATGCAATTCACACATACAAAGAAATCAAACCATAGATTAGCACGAATGCCTTCAGGTTGACTTAGCTGCACATAAAAAAATAACAGCCTGATATCTGCAGCAGATGAGTCACTGAATCATCATCAAAGCAGCCCTAAACAATTTTCTCACTTATTTTGTGCAGTACAAGACTGAGTCAATCAGTACGCTTTCCTGTAATTAATACTTGGTAAATCCCTCCTCAGAAACATTTCTCTGTCTCTAGGCTGGCCTTGTCAAGATTGGGTTCGTCCAATCTAACTTTTGCTGTGAGTTTTGGCAGGTTTAACATTTGGCTTGGAATTTATGCCACTCACCTATTGCTATTGAAGTTCTTGGTCTGACTTCGCTCTTTGCTGGATTCTGAAATGTATTTTTATTTTGTAAGGTAATTTTATATGCCTGGTTTTGACCGAGTTCCATGCCCTTGTCTACACATACCATGGCGTAATGTTTCATCTCCTTATTTCAAGTTTTTAATCAACCATGCCACTTTTAAGAGTTTGCTTCAGTCTTGGTCCATTTTGAGAACCGAATACTCTGGCACCGCACAAAAAAACACAACAGATTTAATGGTTACATTTGACCAAAATTTCATAATAATTTACTAGCACATTTAATAGGAAGTGTATTTTTATAAGTCTGCTGTCCTTGCATTAGACTGAAAATGATATTGAAATTTGACAAATTAGAATCAGTTCTACTAAAGTTTGGATGTGGTTTGATTCAGATGGTGTAATTGTAGTCTGACAAAAACTTTTGTCATCTTCTATGGCTCATGCCCACTGATTTAATGTGACTTCAAACTCTTCTTTGCACTGAGAGGTCCCCTTAAGGGATGAAGTCGACCTCCTGTGATATGTTTTACTGGAAGTTTTGACGAGGCAAGTGGAAGAAGATAATGGGCCACAAACTCCTAATCAGGGTCCTTCTGGGGAATAATTGTCTGCCCCATCTGTCTTGGGTCCCCCTCACAGCTGGGAAAGTAATGAGGTGCTTCGAGTTGTGATGTCCCCCTCAGGACCACGAACCATTGAAGGAAAGATCCAAAGAGTTCGAAGAGGAGCAAATGAGATAAACAAAGACAAGAGAATACGATCATAAGAAAGGAAAGGAGAGATATAAGAGCATGTTTGTACAAGAAACTGGAAATTATGGAGCTGCGCTGAGAGATGAATCGATATGGTAAATAAAAAAATAAAAAGAATGAAAAGGTGAAAGCCAAAGGGAATGGAGTTTTGAGGAGAGATAGAAATACATCTTCAATTTAAAACTTTCTGGTAGAAGTGGATCAATTGAAACAAAAATATCCTGGTTTATCAGTAAATTTACCAACTCCAGCATTACATTCACTCTTCATTATCTAAATGCCACAGACACCAAAGTAACAACAACTGAAGTTTTGACATATTATACTGTATTTTTAATTAGTATATGTTTGTTATACAGTAGGCTTTACTTTCCAAATAAATTGCTTGAAACATTGAAATTTCTCATGAAATTGTACCAAAGAGAACACCTTTTATTTCTCGGTGTCCCATTAATACATATTAATATTGGATTCAAATCATAAAAACATCCCTTATGCCTGAGGTTTTTCCCCAGGTCTTAAAAACAGCAAGTATCAAACCACTGTAGATAATAAAAAAGAGAACTTAGCAAATTAATCGTGCAGAAATACAGGCCCATCTCAAACCTCCCCTTTATCAGTAAGATTATTGGAAAAGGTTGTGTTTCAACACTTAAATGCCTTTCTAACAATGAACAGCTGTTTTGATGTCTTCCAGTAAGGTTTCTGTGCGAACAGTACAGAGACTGCCCTGATTAAGGTGTTCAATGACATCTGTATAAATTCAGATTCTGGAAGAAACAAGGTGCTGATATTATAGCACCTCAGTGTAGCATTTGATACCCTTAATCACTTGATTTTAATTAGGATTTTAATTGGCCTTTGTGGTACCGCATTGGACTAGTTTAAATTCTACCTGAAGAATAGAGAAAAATCACATGCAGGGTTCCTCAAGGCTCCATTTTGGGGCCCCTCCTATTCAACATCTTCATGCTCCACTTAGAGCAGATTATAGAAAACAAGAGTCAGATACAATAACTATGCAGACGACACACTAGAGTCCTGCAACGGGTCGGGTACCCGCGGGTTTCCAACGGGTCACCCACTAAAATGCTCTTTTGCGGGTGAAAAATACATAAATAAAAATAAACGGGTCGGGCGGATATTTTTTTAGTGCGGGCAGGTAGTTGGTGATTTTTTTTTTATGCGTGTGTTTTGTTATGGACATCAGAAATGTTATATTAATCAGGCACTGGGGTCACCCTTGTTGTAGCTTAAAGCCCTGCCTGCAGTGTGGGCTTCCCTCCAAAAAGGCCACAGTCAGTGCATACACGTCTGCTGCAGTGTTAATGGCGCTGTTCTGCAGCGCAGCGTACTATAGCCAATTACTTGATGTGTTAACGGGTCGGGTTGCGGTTTAAATTTTAACGGGTCGGGTCGGGTTCGGATTTGAATTGAAGATATCCGCGGGTGATGGGTCGGGTTCGGTAGTCATCCTAACGGGTTTGGGCGGGTGCGGGTTGGTAAAACTCGACCCGTGCAGGACTCTACGACACACAGCTTTACATCATGTCAGCAGGTGACTATGAACCCATCGGAGCGTTGAATAGATGCTTACAACAGATCAATATGTGTTCTTAACCCATTTGTTTAGAACTGCATTTGACTGTTGAAATGAAGCTGTTAACTGAGGTACTATAATTGTTTTTACTTTGCTTTGCTTTTCTTCTATTTTATTGTCTAATGAAGGTAAAGCATTTTTAATTGTTCATATATTGAATTGTACTATAAAAATTAACTTGCCCTGCCTTGCCTTGAAAGGTAGGTTCACACAGCTGCATGCAGTATGACAGTTCTGCTACCAATGTTCCCCCTGTAAGAATATTTGTAAAATAATCACCGGATTAAATAAAATTATGAATAAAAAAGAAACATCTGCAGCTACATATCCATTCCATGACATTGATGATGAAAACTATCAGGACCGTCTAGCTAGATTAACTGGAAACATCTTCCCCTTTCACTGTGTCTGGCGCATGCCCAAGGGGGAGATTTTTTTTAGCTTTTTTTTAAATATTTGAACTGTATGAACTGTATTTTTTTCCCTAAAGCCCATCTTGTTAATTTGGGTCAACATTCTGCCTTATCAGCACATAAACACCAATGTTTCTGCCCTAACAACTCAAGGAGACACAAATCGCTTTTTTTGTTTCCATGAAATTAGAAACAAGGTCATATTCAATATATTACTTTTTTAGGGATTATGGTCATAAACTGTTTATCAGTTTAAAACTATTGTATTTATGCTTTGGAAGGAAAGTTAATTACGTTGTTATGATACAGAAATATAAACAGTAAATATTTCTTGTTTCTCTGTCTTCAACTGGTAGGATTTACTACTTATTTAGCAACATGTCAGGGCTAAAGGCTCAGTTATGCTTGATGCTCTGTGCAGAAATGAATGTTTGAACACAACGTCTAAAGTTTTCATAATTATTTTGCCTTTCCGCCAACACTTGATATTCTTACCAACTCTAGGGAGCATCATGGCACAGACTGCAAGCTTAGAACACCACACAACAGGTAGAAGTAGAAAACACTGCGAATTCCATCATTTTCAAAGCCTCTTTTTGTCATCCACTGCGCTCATCCTATATGCTGATTGTAGCAGTATTTATGGCCCATATCATAAGATGTCTGATGTTTACATTTACATATCCTTGCCAGTAGGAGCTGTCACCTCTCCACCATGTTTTTCCTCGTAGAGCGAAATATTCCAGGGTAATAGTGTGGAAAATGAGTGTGCAAACAAAAAATTAGTGGGAAATGAGTCTGTGCAAATGTCGGGGGTGCTAATATGATGTATTTTAGCTGCGCAGACGCATCCAGTATAAACCAGGCTTAAAGATATATATAATAATAAAAACTTAAGCTTCCTTTTATTCTCTGCATCATTCTCTTACATTTCTAAGAAAATTGATATGGTTAGGCTACAAAGGACTTTTTTGTATCACATCTACTGTATATCAGTGTGGTGCATTGGTCATTCAAACTCTAAAATGGGCTGTGCCTAAAATTATTGTAACTTTTTTTTCTTTAAACAAGCCATTTTGAGCCTTTGGACAATCTGAGGCATATTCACTTAGTGGTTCTCAAGCTAGAACCGAACAAGAGCAGCCATTCTATTTTCTCATTGAAAGAAATCATTGCTTAAAATTAAAAGGACAAAAAGTCTGGATGATTGTAATTTTTTTTATTTTTATTTAACAGTAACTGGCTAAATGAAAGGTAAACCTGGGTAAAAAAGAAAAATATGCAGATAAGCAGTCAAATTAGTTTGAATTGTTTGATCTTAGAGTAAAACAAAATGAAAAACTGTAAAACAAATGGCTTGTTTCTATCCAAATTGTGGAGAATTTCCAAAAAGCCTGAAGAAAAAGAAACAACAAGGTTATGCTTTTATTGTCCATCGTTCATTCCTTTGCATTATGAGAAACAGAAATGCTGTTAATAATTTTCAACAGCTTTTTCCCCCACAAATAGCAAAAGTGATTATATTATCAAGATTACTTCACTGTATGTTTAATTAATGACAATGTCCCACTGGAGGAACTATCTGCTGGTTTGAAAATGCCTTAGGCTTCCCCCAGAGGAGCTGGACCAGTAGTCAAGGGAGAGGGAAGTCCATGAGGAGACTGCTGCCCCTCTGTTCCAGTTCAGATAAGCCAAAGAAAATGAGAGTACAAGTAAATATGAGTTTCAGTACGAGATCCCATGGAAAAACATGAAATATCTTTTTGTTTACTTTAAAAGTGTCCCAGAGGAATTTTGATTTGCATCTAATCAGTCATGTACAAACCCTGAATTTATTATAAAGTGTAAAGGAACCTTAAAATATTTATAAATGATAATAATTTCAGAGGAAAGTTTAAATTTATATGTGATCTAATCTATAGATCAATGATAATGAATTTAATTAGTAAGGGGTGGGCAGGCACAGAGCAAATCATCGGAGGGCAGCAAGGGCATATCAAAGAAAGCAGAATTAATGAGTATTTTAAGCTACTTAGCATAAACATCTGTAACCAGAAATATGTTAAATGTCTTATAATCATTCTGAATATCGAGTCTTGCAGGTTGCTTTATGGTTTTGTTTGAATCACTTATGGTTTGCCACATTCTGATATTTTTACCCTTTGGAGTTAACCATATTAGTTCAGTTTGTATGTTTTCACAGGTGTTTTATATATCAATTTCTCTTACTTTATCTAGTAACTCTTTTTGTATTTTTTGATAGCTTCTATTAGTTATTATTATTATTAGTTTCATTAGTTTTTTTATTATTTTTATTATTATTATTAGTTTTTTTTGTCAAATTTTTATTGTTTTCCCCATTTCCACACCTGATAATAAGAAGCCCCAGTCTTTAATAACTGTTTGTTTTATTCCTTTAAACTTCTATATTGTTTTCATATAATTTTAACTTTACTTTGCATTTACAGCAAAAAATTGAGTTGAGTTTTTCCTCTGCTGATAATTTACATCTGTTATTGAAGCCTTCAGTCAGCTGCTAGTATTCATCAAGTCCAGTGTTTTTTCTGTTACCGTTACTTACCATGTTGCCTCTGAGCATATGTGCGCATTTTCATGACATTGAAGGCGTCAACAGGGCTACATGTATGGAAATGAAGTCTGTTTGGTCTTTTATGGATTTAGTCACTTTACTTATATCTTATAAACTTCCCGTTGTGAATTATTAATCATTTATCTCTCAAATGTGGCCCCAAACATGGACACATTTATTTTCCTTCCCCACGTGTCACATGCCTTAGTTAATTTTTGTTCTGACTGGTTATCAATTTATCTTTTCTGCTAAAGCCTTTCAGAAATTAAAACTATACTGAGATGGTAAATTTAGCTCCTGTTTTACAGCCGCCTAGGAAGATGATGTATTTAGCTCTCAAAAATTATGGTTCTTTACCATTTGAAAACTTTCTTTCAACCAGATGTTTTATGTGTATATACAAAAAAAGTATTTCCACATTGTGAACTAAGCTGAATTCAACCAATGTTGCAAACTGTGTTTATTTATCATTATAATTTATCAGTAAGTAAATTCTATCTTTACTCCCTCAGTTTAGAAGCCAAATGTGGATCAAATGCACTGAATTTCTGATCATTGTCAAATGATGGCATCTGCAATTAGCAAGGCAATCAGCAAGGCTTATAAGGCTATTTCAAATAATTTGCAGTCCATCATTCTTTAATGAGAAGATTAGAGCATGCTATGTTCAGAGATATACCAAAAACCTAGAAGCTCTATTGTCACAGGCCAGATTTAACATGTTAAATACATATGTAATAAAGTTTTTGCCAGAACAACTTTCTTCTCTTTAAAAACAGCCTGACGGCATCAATTAGGTTTGCAAGATGTCATCTAGGTTTTTTTTTTCATGTATTGATATAGACAAAAGGAAAAAAAAACGATTTTGGCTAAAATCCATTGCAGCATGTTTGGGAAACATTATAGGTTTCTTCTTGCAGCCAGTTAATGACTTGACTTATCTTCTGCATTTGTAAAATTTGTGAAAAAGGAAAGTACAAAGGTGCTGAAAGGAAGTTAAAGTTAGCATGGTTGAAATGCTATAGCTGCACAACAATGGTCTGCTAACATCCATGAAATTAAACAAATTTGTAAAGATCGTTAAACCAAAACTCCTCTAAGAGGGTGTGAGAAACTGATAACGTAAAACAGAATAAAACTAGGTGAAGGCTGCTTAATATGCTTAGAACACTCATATTAACTACTTCTGTATTTTTATTTATTTATTATTAAAACCAATTTAAAGTCATTGCTATATTTTTGAAGATGATCTTCTTGTTTTCTGATTGTATGACTTGATGAAGACCAGATTACTCACTTCTGAGTTTCTGTTATGTAAAATGTCTAACAGAAAACTTACATTTTCTCTATGACTGTCATGTTATGATCTTTAAACATACAATTAGGCATTAGAAAAGTTTGTAGCTGGCTTACCTTCATCCAAGTAAACGGAAAGATTTTAATGTTAAACAAGTTTGTTACAGCTTATCTGCAAATATATCACAAAGATAGCCATCATTTCAGTTCAACATTTTTTTTTCAGGTTTTACATTACAGTATAAGCCTGTGTTTTAGAGTAATAAAACATTTGCAATGTTCACATGCTCTAACATTTCCACCTCGGAAGAGTGGTGTTAAGTGTGAACGTGAGACAACTCTGTGTTTGAATCTGAATCAAAGGAAAAAGAGAGAATCAAAAGGGAAAGTGCATCAGTTTACCCCTTATGAAGCTTAAAAAATCCTTCCCTCTCAGGTCCCATTATTGCAGAAGAGAAGAAGTTCAGTATAAGATAGTGCTCATAAAAAACGAGTTCCAGTTAATGTTGCTGTTGACCCCAAATGCGTACAAGAGCATGATCCAGCTCAGGTGGAGTGTCCAGGTGCTCTGAGTTCATTGTAGTTCAGCTGCCTTTGGGGCAAATAGTGTGAACATCAGCATCCTTCGATCAGTTTTAAACTTTCTCCACGTTTTTATCCTATCTTTCAATTGCTTGGTCTTCACTTATTTTTTTTTCATTATTTAAAATGACTTGAATGTTTATCCTACATCTTCCCACTCTTCCTTATCTTCTCTTAATCTACTTATCCCTCACTGTCCTCCCCTTACCCTACTAGCCAAAACACATTAGCATAGTGTCCAGTCAGCTGGCTGGGTTTGTGTCACATGCCCGTGGAAGACAGTCCACGCCCTGCTGCCTTGCTCATGCAGGGTAAACCCTGCGCTCCAGCTTTTGGGAAATCATGCGCAACCACTCTCCCGTTTTCACCCCCACATCCGGATGCTCCTCCACTGAAACCTCCAGCCGTGACACCCCCGACTCCACTTGCCATCCCCCCGAGGCTGGTACTCATCATGGCTGCATCAATGAGCTCCTGCAGGCAGAGGGTAGATAAGAACTAAAAGTTATTTTCAGAACTACATATTCCAGCAAAGATCATGGCGGAGATTATTCCTTTCAATCTTTACCTGAAACATAAGGCACTGTTCGCTATGCGGGAAAATTTGGCTCAGTTTTTTTGGGGTCAAGTAAAAAAAAAAAAAACAACAACACCAAGTCTGAATGCAATATGTGCCCCATATCCAAATTTTAAATATATTTAAGCCACCTTCATACATGGTCCTGAAACTTGTACCTGATGTTTTGAAAAAGACTACAGTGGGAACAACCAATGTAAAAAAAATTTTAAATTAAACAAACTCTATACAAAGACTCATTGAGGTACAAAAAACATTGCAACATAGGTAGGTAAAAGAAAACAAAACATGGGGCTAATACTAAAGAGAAACATATAAACTGTAAGGCAAATGAATAAAATATAAAATATTTACTGGATATACAACTGTAACTGGAGCGTGTAACAAAAGTAATTTCCCTCTGGGATTATTAAAGTATTTATGATTCTGATAAAAAAGACCAAGATTTAAAAAAAAATAAAAAAGGTAGAGATACTTTTATTTTACTTTTTTTGCATAAACTTTCAAATGCTTCATGAGGTTTAATGCGGTTTAAATTGGATCAATGCAGATTTGATGCACCTTGAATGTTATCTTTCATAAACAGTTGTTGCTGAGGGAAGTAAACACAGTCAGCAAGATGATTAAAAGCTGTGGCAACACTGTACGGTGAAGGACAGTGATATGTTAGACCTTATTAATAGGGAGTGGAAGCACAATTCAAGCCCAATTGGAAAGCTCATAGAAAAACTATTTTGAATAGGATTCAGCAAACGGCCTTGCAGAATATATGCAAAATCCTACTAAGTTGCCCTTGACAATCAAAAGTTCAGAATGAATTGACATTGACATCCCTGTCCCATCATCCTATACTGTGTCCCTCTATCCAATCAGTCCATCTATCCAAATCATAACATCTATTTCTTCCATGTTTCTTGAACTAAAAGGTGTTATTCTGCCCATGGGGTTCAGTGTGAAGCCCCAAACAGTTTACATTGAAACGAAAAACGGGCAACATTTCAAACATTCTTTGAACAACCAACAAATAAAACAAAAGATTTCGGAAAAATCCATTTGAATATTTGCCTCACCAATGTGATGTCAAATGATGAATAAAGAGCAGGTTTTAGAGACACTAGTAAAAATTTGACATGTATTAGTAAATTAACTTTTTTGTGGTAAACAAAACATTTTAAATCCCAAATAAACTTTTAAAATATGATCCAGCAGCAAATATTTTGCACTTTGTAGAAAATTTAACCCCAAATTTGCTCTTTAATTTACTCCACAAAATGCATTAAAGTTTATATCAAGCCAAAAAAAATCCAAACCCAGCTCGACGGACATTTATGTGTTAGGGAGATTTCTGTATTGAGCAGGGGTCCGCTTC